>NC_051210.1:2167276-2306785 GCF_015220075.1 Falco rusticolus
TTTAAAATGCGTTTCCACTCAGCCATTAGTTTCTCAAACAGCGCAGGGAACACTGAAGGTAACGGAAGATGTACTGCTAATATAAATCTCTGTGGTGAAGAATCATGGCCAGCTACTTTAAAACTTCAGTATACGTAAACAAAGCTGTATTTTGTAAAGTTTGTCGTCCACTAAGATGTCGACAGAAGCAATTCTCATTACTGAGTATCATGACAGAGATCTTCTGAACCTTCTGAAACCTTCTGAAAACCTGGTCCTACTGAGCATCTCGGTGGGAGTTGAGAGGATTTTTATTGTTCTTGCGGTGGTGTTGGTTAAACTGGATTCATGGTAGGTGCTAAGCATCTGAGAGTAAAACCCATGCATTTTCTCACCTAGCTATCTGAAATCTATGCTGCAAGAGACCTCCAAGCTGGTTGTTCTTGAAGTCTCTTTAGTATCATTCTATGATGATACCCCACTTTATCCTGTATGGGTAAACACAGTGGCTTCGAAAGTGTACTGTTGATTTAAAAGAAGAGTGTAATAGTAGTTGAATTAGTAACAGATCTGTATTAAAGCATGTGTGAATGATAGTGTAAAAACAGTAACAATAGGCATTTATATTTTACTCTTAAACACGCAGAGCTGAGATTTCTGAAGCAGGCTGATGCATTTTGAACTAACGTTGAATTTGCCTCTCTTAGTTCATAAAATCCATCTCTGCTGCTAGGGAAGACTCTACAAAACCAACGTAAATATCAGACTGTTTTTGTATTCGCAGTGCAGCACCCTTTAAACACCCTGTCTACATTCTTCAGTCTAAACTGGTCTCCTGGGATACTTTTTTCTTTAACAGTGTCCCCAGACTTCAGTGGGACTTCTCAGTGTAGTGTCACACCTGAGAGTAAACATCTGAAAGATTCAGTCTTGAATTAAGATGCGTACAGAGAGCTATAGACTACAACACAGGAAACAGAAGAATGACAGAAATTATATTGTCATTTTGAAACTGATTTTATCATTTTAACTCCATTTACATTTATAAATGTTAAATAGTAGTACAAGGGATGAATTTCCTTCTGTGCAGGAAAAGCAGTTTTGGAGTTTGCTGGTTTTTTACTGCATGTAATGCAGAAAAGTATGCCTTTTGCAATTTGAATCCTGAGTTTTATGACCTGTCCTACCAAATCACTTTACAGAAAGATATCATCTTAGCTCAGTATAGATATCTGAATTGTTCATATTCTTGAAATAAAAAAGTCAGCCAGCTGTTACCTGCATATTAATACTACTTTCCCAATAATTGAAAACAAATTTGGAAATATCTTCGTACTGGTTTTCAACTCATTACAAGGCAAAATATAAGAAAATCCATAATTCCTTTATGCTAGAAACTTTCACTTTTTTGTAGTTGCTATGCAGTAACAGATAGTGCTGCAATAAATTTGTGAGGGAGGACAGAGTATAGTGGAGAGAATAAGAACTACCACATATTCATCTTCCTCATTGGTGAAGTCTTTCCATGATGACCACAAAAGTGTTGTAACTAAAGCTCCTCTATTTACTATGAAAACTAAACGAGTGAAAAACAACTATGCAGAGCCAATGACAGGAGAATTAAAGTTTCGGTAGAATCTTCAGAGAATAGATGAATTAATCTCAGAAGCGCTTATGTGTTACAGTTCAGAGAAATGAGACACTGGACTTCATTGTGAAAAGGAGAACTTTTAGATGTAAACAAAGCAAAACTTCAAACTGCAGTGAACTTAATGCCCAAGGACAAAAATTATAAGAAAACAAGCACAGTGTCATTGGCAAGTAAGAGAAGAGTATTGTACACTGCAGAACTATGGAAAAGAGCCCCTTTGGAAAGAAGACTTAGAATTTTTTAATCTGGCTTCATGTAAATCCACTGTCAGCTTGTAAATCAACAAGAAAATTATGGCAGTGCTATGAAGAGTTTTTGTCAGTGTGGGATGCACAGTTGAGCTGGTGCAATTAAATGTCCATGGCAAACTATTTATAACAAAAGAGAAATCCACCTCCAAGGAGATATTAATCAATCTTCCTGTATTCCATGCAATTTCCCATTTTCACAATCAGGCATCCTAATATCACTGCAGTCAAGTATGGAAAACGCAACTCATTATCGCATCCCAATAAACTGCAGCTTCATAAAAAGGCTGTCAATTCCAGGCATTCACCTTGTGAATCTACACCACTTCATTTTCTTTCAGGTATTGCCAGAGAAAAAGCTGAATTAGGCCTGCCTGAATGTTTATGTAGCAAAAATTGTTGGGTGGTTGTTGTTTGGGTTTTTTTGTAGTTATGTTGCTTAGCTGAAAAAAGTTGTTGAAGAGGAGTTTACAACTTGCTTCATGCACCAGAGGCCATATTGCTTTGAAATTTTGAAATCACTAAGTCCAAAGACAAGCAAACGATTTTGCACAGATTTTACTTCACTAATACAATCTATCTGGTTTATAGGCAAAGATGGAGGTATTTCTTCATCAAATGAGAGCATAAACCCCAGCATTTTCAAAATGCTCATCCATTGCCAGACATGATTTTGCTCTAGTACATATTATTTCCATATGGCTGTAGAGTGATGTGGAGAAATTTTAAGCATCTTTTGAATAATAATGGTTAAGTCATACAGTAGGGTAAGTCTTTCAGTTGCAGTGCAGGTTACTGCATATAAGTGTTCTGGCTTTTTACAGTTGTGTTGAATATTCTGGCTACTCTTTTGTTACTTTCAGGGTTAGCATGCATAAATGTTGCTACGTCTAATCATTGCATTGTACATTACTTTGATTGGCCTAAATCAGAGAAAATAATATTCTACATCATGTGAATTATTCATTATTAAACTTGCTTTTCCCCACCACCGACTCCCGTATGTACAGTTTATTGAAGAGAATGGTGAAAGGACACCAATGTAAGATAAATAGATGACCTGATTCAAGATGAAATTGAGATGTTAGTCCTTCCTACTTGCACAAAAATTACTCAGCCATGCAAGCCATAATATTAATGAAATACAAGATCTTGACTAATAACGTCACTCTAACTTGTTGTGCTTCCCTTTGTCCCCATTCTGATTTTATACTCGGTCAAGCAAAAGAACCAGCCGTAGTAGTTTTGTTCTGCAATGACTGTGCTTTGCTGTGGCACCTAATGCGGTGTCAGAGATGATACTCTTTTATATGATCATGGTTCAAATCTAAGTCAATCCACCAAGAGTATATATCAAAATGTATGCTATTTTCTCTTGTTTCATGAGCACAGGAGATAATGGGATCTCTTCTTCATTGCTTTCTGAGTGCAACAGCTTGTCATTTTGGCATCATCTAAGGAAGATACTAATACAACCACATCTGGTATAGACCATATGCAGTTTAAAAGAGACAAAAATCATCAAGTAAAAATGTATTGAAATGTCCTATTGTTGGTTTGTTCGTTTGTTTGTTTTCTGAATGATGCTACATGGTAATTTCTTTGTTCCCTGTAATCCGATAGGGTTTATTACCATTGTTACCATGGGGTTTTGAGGGGAAAATATTATACCAGCTTGAATTTTAAAATAATCAGTGGATGAGTTTGTTTTGCAGTCTTACCATCAATATAATTTATTTGACATATACTTGAAAATTTCTTCAGCACTGTCTATCAAATCTTGGTAGGTTGCTTCTCTCTTACCCTGGGCATTGTACTGCCCTGCTTGGTTTGGAAGCATCTAATAGACAGGTACAAATAAAAGAAAACTGTATAGCCGCACGTCTCCCATACTGAAGTGTCACTGAAAAGTCTTTTATAATACACAAGAGAGAAATCAGATCATTTAGAGGAACAGCCCATGAGTTTTTTTATAACTTGTGGGGACTTTGTTTGCAAAGGTGGCAACATAGGATAGTTACACTACTATACTGGAACTGCTTTAGGAGAGATCAGTGTATGAACACTGTTCCCACTACAATTGCATTGAAAATTCTTGTTATTGATAATAAAAAAAATTATTTATGTGATGGCAGTGGTTTCAGACAATAGCTATCAGGGAACCCTGCAGGAATAAAATGCTGCAGTGTTTGATGAGAAAGTCCAGTATTGATTCAGGCTGATAAAATATTTTTCTTCATCTTTTGAGAAGTCTTACTACATAGATGCTATGAATAAAAGTTTGGCATTTCTAACATGTTGAGAGTCCCAGTAGACAGAGTTCTTTTTTGTTATAGAAACTATTCTCTCTCTGTCTCATTTGCTGTTTGACAATGTATGTGAACAGAGAACTGCACATAGAAGTAGGGAAGTATAATCCTCTTGTGTTTCTGAGACTGAGGCTACTGAATAGGTATCGTTGTATCCATGTCTCTAGAGAAAAAAGCACTGCAAAAATTTCTTGGAGCTTTTTTTTTTTTTTTTTGGTGTGTAGCCTCCTACTGTCAGCTGCAGAGAGAAATGTCCCCTGGTGTTTTTATCCCTTCCTCTTTCTGTATGCTTTTCCTATCAAGTACCCCATAAATATTTTCCTGTAACTGGCACAGATGATGTGCCTTGCTCAGGACCTCATCAGAAATGAACATGTAATTTTAATCTGCATTAAGAGAGAAGCAGCGACTTTAAGGCAGCTGGAGCTTAAGCCTGAATACCGATCATCGTCCTTAATTTAAGAACTTCACAGTCCCTCTTGTTCTCTGATTTCAGTCAGATGCTTGATGTTTCATGACCAATTCATATTTATTCATGCTAGTGCCAAAGTGTGTCCTTTGTCATGAACAGTTTGTATTTGTGTTTATCTCTGATCCACACTGTAGACTGCCTTAGTATCTAGAAAGTCTTCCTTGCAAAGACATCTCCATTCTGCACATCTCTGGGCTTGTCTCTTTGTGCAACATACCACTAATATGCCAGAGTGCTTCAGATTTCCAGATTTGGCTTTTGTCTGTCATTTCACAGGCATAGCTGAAATTCATCGTGATGGGCATTAACACTGAACAGGATAATACTTCTCAGACCAGGACAAATCTCCTTTCTTGCTGAATTTATCTTGATAGACACCTCCTTCATAAGGAGGGAAGAAAGGTGCACATATTCCATGTTCATTCTTTGTACTGCTTGTATGCCATTTAAGTCACTTATTTGGGATATGTAACAACAAGACTAAAACATAGTTTTCCTGTTCGAAGTGGGCTGTGGAAGATAGTGATACAAGGAATTATAACTTCTCACTTTAAAAAAAATCAGGTATACTGTAAAGCTTGTAAGAGGTGCTGACATCACAGTGGTCTGGGATCGCGATTACCTCAATTACTGCATTTGGGATTTGAAAACGGAACAAGTTAGCAAAAAAGACCCTAACTGCACTGGTATTTCTAAACTATGTAATCTGACTTACAGAGACTGGTGAAAAAATATCTTTTTTCTGTGACAGCAAAGATTAGCAGAAAAGTCACGTATCATTTTTTACAGTACATTTATCACGTTGCAAGATAATATTGGTTTCATCCTAGGGATCTTTAAAGCTATACTTTGGTTCTTGCAGGGAGCAGTGCTATAACTTTTTTTTTTTTTAAGGGAAAGCATAAACTTGCTTATGGGTGGATGTTTAAGTGTTATACAATATGGCTTTAAACTTTTCCTGCAATTAAAGCCTAATCCAAAACACTGAAACACGTTATCAATTTTATGCTTAACTGGAGCATTTTTTCAACAGGCCTATTCATCTACTTAAAATTAAGCACATGCTTAAGTGCATTGTTGAATCAGGGCCAGAGTAGTTATGATGAAGCAAAAACCCCACAAAAAATGTCTAACAGATAATATTCGTATTTCTCGGATTAAAATGTTAATTTTCAAGAAGAGTAAGGGCTTAAATATTTATCAGTTAGCTTCAAGCACAGGTGAAACAGGCAGCTGCGCAGGCCATTGCTGGTGAAAGCTGTGGATCGCTGGCTTTTCCTAGGGCAGAGGAGATGAGATTGATTATTCCAGCAGTATTTGCAGCTTGGCCGGGCGATTCCCTGCAGATCCTGCTGAACCGGGAGGTCAAGCTACCAGGAGCAGCAGCTACCGCTGCGGATGATGAAGCTGCCTGAGACAAAGGGGTCTTTGGTTCCTAACAGCCTGTCCTGAGGGTACTTAGCAGCCCTGGGTAAACTGAGGAAGGAGCAAAAAAAGCAACAGACCTTACTCACAGCTGCTGGCCACTTCCAGTCCCACACCCAATCTCCCCATAGCCCATATTTTTCTCGAAAGAGAAAACTAAAAACTAAAACATCCCTTTAAAACTTCTCCCTGCATATTTTTGCTTGCGTATTAATTTTTGCTGATGCTGCTAATAACCTCTGATGTCTGGACTCGGTGTGGTTTTATAATTGGTTTTGCAGGGTTCAAATTTTTAAAATTTTAAAATTTAAAAATCTAAAAACTTTAAAAATTAAAAATTTAAAAATTTAAATTAAAATTGCTGCTTTTGTGACTTGTTTGCTGTTGCATACAGGTGGTGACACCGGTAGCAGCAAGAGCACTGTCGTACTGCATAAGCACCTCCATCGGCTAGATTTGCCGTGTAGGATGTGTCGCTGCAGAGCAGAGATCAAGCGTCTGGTTAAGGAGGAGAGCTGTGTGGTCTGGGCCACCACGTCGAGCCGTCAGGCTCACATCCAGGCTCACCACAGCTCCTGTGAACTTCAGAGGGTACCTTGGGATGGAGGTGAAACTTGCTCTTTGCTGTCAGTTATCCAGCTAATCTTTTGATGGTGACAACATGTGGCTTAAAACATTGGTCATTGTGCAATGTTCCTAGGGCTCGAGTGCTACCAGGTACAACACGGAACTTGGGAGGAGCAGGGATTCCCATTTGAAACCTGGAGGTCATGTTGAAAATTGAGCACTTTATCAGAAGGACAGTCGGGGAAAGGAGGAGTATCTTTAAGTGTATAGATAGTTACATTTCTCCTTTGGGTGACCTGATGTTTCCCCTCTTTTTCCCTGAATTGAGCAAAGCATCTACACAGGGTACCAGCCTCCCACAGGAATCCTCTAGCTTCAAAGTTAAGTAGGTGTTAAAGTGCTTTGTGACATTAAGGAGGGGGAAGAGGCCAGTGTGTTCCAAACGGTGTAGCTGCTATGGAAACTATGGTGACTTGCAGAAAAATGGACAGTGGGGAGGAAGAGAAAATACAATTTTTTCTTAATATTTAAATCATAACTGTTGATTAGCAACCTTACTTCCTGTATTTGTTTAAATTACGTGGAAGGCAAATATGATTGTTTTGAAGCTGCCAGAATATTCCTGTGTTATGTTGCATGCCTTGTCCATGAGGTAAAGATGCTTATATGTACAATTATCTACTGAAAACAGTTGACCTCATGCTCATGTATCCTAAGCTATTTTGCAGGTTGCTACAGTTCTCATACAGAGCAATGTATGTTGTCTAACGATTTGTTAACTTTCCACTTCTTGGCCCATGTTTAGCTGTAAAACCACAGTCCTGTTAATTACAAAGAATCTGTGTCTGTGTTTTCTTTACTTTGCCTTATGGGGGGAAAAATTAAATGTTAGGGAGGGGAGTTTGGTTTTCTTTTTTTTTTTTTTTTTTTTTTTTCTTTCATATAAAATGTTAGTGACCTGTGGCAATTTCCAAAGTATTTCAGTATGTTCTCTGATGTTTAAATTGAACTTTACATCATTTGTTATAGTGACACCTGCTACCCTTGTAATGGTTAAGTGTATGTGAGTACATAGAACCCACTTTTCAAAAATTTATAACTCCACTGTAAAGATTTTATTCTGTGCTGAGACTTGGCATACAGGCTTTTTGACTAGGAACAAATTATTCTTTTAAAAATGTGGTGGGGAGAAGTTGGTCATTCATAAGAGCTTGCTGCGCAGTAAAAGCCAACTGAAATTATTGCCATATTTATCTGTTTATGTCTCTGTAACTTGGAATACGAGCAGAGTGAAATAGTGCATTTGTTCACTTTTCATGTCTTTAAATCTCAATTTAAGCTTCTGCTTAGGTCACTGGTGTAAATGGGTCTGATTTTCTTTTCCTAGTTCTTCTGAATATTTCTCTCTGTCACAGACACCCACCAGAAAATTTGATTAAATATTGCTCAGCCGTTTTCAAGCAAGCAGCCCAGCTGGTTTTCAGCCAGGGAAGAAGCATTCCTGGATGAAATCTCGGAAAATTCTTTTAAACCTGTCCCACTTTCTAGGTCTTTTAAACCTGCTGCTTGTGGAAACAGCAACAGGTGGTTTTCTTTCATGTTAGGGTTGGCTTTTTCTATAAATATTTCCTGCAGTACAGAAAGGAGGAGGTAGATGTTAACTGGGAAGGTAATCACTACTCATACATACATTTGTTTTATGTAGCATTGTCACTTGTTTAAAATGGCTATGAATTTTCCAGTATGTTTACTGAGGATGCTGTAATCACCTCAGATATCTCTTTTACAGAAATCCCTTGCAAACCAATTGTGGCAGTCCTTATCATCTTCATAGTTGTCTTTTACTGTGAATAGTAGTAGAAATAAAAATTGTGCATGTTGTTCATGTCACCCTGAGAATACAGGATTATTATTTTTTTTCCAGAGCCGTGTTGCCATACTTTGTGTACTTTGTCCCAGAAAATAAAATCTGAAGCAATTTTAACACACTGAAATGCATGGAGGGTTAATATTCAACTAAAAGTGTTGTATCATCGTGTAGAAAATAAGACAGATTTAACTTGTAAGATCAAGTTAACAGAGTGAATCCACAACAAAGTATACTGTACTCCTGAAGGAAACTATCCGTATCTAGTAAAGTATGCCCTTTTCCTTTACATTTTGCTGATTCTCTTTACGTTTCCCTTCTCTCTGTGCAGACTGTCCTGAATTCCTAATGATGTTACATGAATTATAGGAGCACACAGTAACTGCAGGGGGATGCCTTTGCAACTCGGTGAGCTGCATTTTGTCATGCTGCTGAGGAGACTGGGGTTAACTATTATAAATAATAATAATTCTGACAGAGATATTGCAAGTCCTAGTATACTCCAGCTGGGTCTCAGAAGATGAGATGTACTTGAGTTGAAAAGTGAACCGGGCTGAGGATCACCTACAGGTGGGCTGAGAAGGTCTGCTCTGGTATGTGGAGCCTGCTGAACTGGTCCTGGGGCTGCTTCTTCATGACTGTAGGTGATGCAGATCTCTGGAGGGCAAAGATTATCTTAAACCTGCTTCTCATCCTTGAATGTGATTGACATACTATTAATGTACAGCTTCATCTTCATGGTAATTTAGTAACTAGCAACAGCACTGGCTTTGGTGACTGTTTATCCAGAGTCTAGACATTTTATACGAGTTTAGGGCTCCCTACTGTGTTTTATAAGGGAGGCAAACACACCTTTTTTTGGTCTTGTGGTAGCGTGACGGGTGCATTGGCTGCGTGCTGTTCTGCCTAAACAATCTCCAAAATAAGCAATCTGCTGGCGGTTTATCTGAAACTATGGTTTAGCAAATGTGACACAGGTGTATCAGCCTCCACACGTGGAAAGGAATAGTGGGAACACACCTATCAGTAACTTGGCATCACCACATACAGTTCAACAGCTATAAGCTCTCATACAAAAATATTAGATGGTTGGGTAGAATGGCTTTCTTATAGTCTTCAGGAAGATTAAGTGCTGGTTTTTGTTCTTTGTTCTGGAATTCGAAGAGCGTTGCTAGTCCAGGAAAAAAAAAAAAAAAGGAATAAGATAGAATGCCTCATAACATGACTCATAGTATTTAGGTTTGTTGGAAAAAAATACAAGTGGAAGTGAAGATATGCCATCCACCTCCCTTGGAAGTGAGGCTTGCAGAAAATTTGTCACAGAGCTTTCTGAGTCAAAAGTTGGTAGACTTCAGAGAACCCTGGAGCTAAGTGGTAGACTAGTCCTGGAGGGTGCTGGCTGTGAGGATCCCAAACAAACAAAACATGTAAACAAAAACTGAACCTTCAAATCTGAAGAACTCCATTGACTTCTGTGGTAAGTGATTTATTGGACCAGGACCAAGAATGCAGCATTTTGAAAGAACAAACCTTGCCAACCTATTTAATGCCTGCTTTAACAAATTATCTGGGTCGGTTTCCCTCCTTTGTCTCCCCCAGCACTCATCAGCCCCTTGGGCACGTGCTTTGTATTATAAACCCACAAGCTATGAACTGCGAGTCCCTGAGGGCAGCGTGAGGCATCAACTCTCGTAGTGAGAATGGATGCTGCGCAGTACCATCCACGATAACAACAGTTTGCCATCTTCTTCATTATACCTGTCGTTTAGAGGTGCTAAGGTGTACAGAAATATTTTGGGTTTCTTTGAAATTACACACATTAAACTCAATTGTCTGAAATACTAGGTAGCAAAAGTACAGGGCCTTTTTTGTTGTTCTCTGAATGATTAATACCTAAGCTGCCTAAACTTACCAAACATAATTTCATTCAGTATTGAACAATTCCCTGCACCAGACGTTGCTAGACAGTCAATAATTCAGTAAGACAGTGTTTATACAATGAAAATTGGTGCAAAATACATATGCAAAACTGCAAACTCGACTAAGTTTCTGTTTACATTAAACACATAAACAACAGAGTGGTTTGAGCTATATTTTTTGTGTGTAACACATACAGTGCATGCCCCAGCTCTTATGTATACATAGGCTACATATAAATATTTCCCATTAATGTATTCAGTTAGTAATGCTTTTTAGAAAATCAAGCACCCATGACCAAGGACGATGCATAAAGTGTGTTGATGTGAAGTTTATGTGACAATGGTAATGGAGCATGTTTCCCATTACAGATAAGGATACTTAATATTTATATAGTGCTTTCCTTTTTAAAAGCATTTTAGAAACATTAATTAGTGCAAGCCTATCAAGGGGAAAATAATCTGAGACATGGATTCCTATGGGCGAGAGAAACCTTCGAAAGCAGTAATGCCAAAAGAGATTTAAAAGTAGTAGCTGACAGGAAATTAAGCATTAATTTAGAATACTGATTTGACAGCAATAGACCAATTCAATTTTAGTCTAATAAGCAGAGGTCTCCTGTCACTTGGGATGCTGAAGTCTCATTAGCAGAAAGGTATTGACAGCTGGAGAGATGGAGAAAAGAACAGCATACACAGGAAAGGTATTTGGAGCCTGGATTTGTAAGGAACAGCTTTACGTTAAATACATACAGGCTGGAGGAAGGACAACAAAGGAAATATTTGATAACACTTGAAGGGTATCAACATTAAGCAGAGAATGTAATATGAAAAATGGGATTAAGGAAGATGACTTGAAATGAAAAAGAGCTTTTGGACAATATATTAAGAAATTGTCAGTTATATTTACTGGCTTGCAGGAATGGCATTTCCAGAGAAAAATTAAGCAGTATCTCGTTTCATTTAAAACCACACTGCAAAAATGCTAGTAATGATGAAGAGTTCTTCTGTAGCAGGAAATAGATTAGTTTGACAAAACTCCAGTTTGTTACTCTTCACAGTCCTTTGTAAGGAGTTACAGCTAAATAAAGACCCCTCATCTAACACTATATTCTGGAAAGCCAATGTAAATAGAGAAATGAATTAGCTTGTGCATGCAAGAGAGCCAGTACAGCTCTAGATTTGTATACAGAAATAGATGCAAGCACTGAAGTCTCTGACAAATTTCTCTTCTAGATGTCAGGGCATCCTGTCTCGTTGTTGTGCACCTTGTTTTCGTAGAAATTATTTATATGGATAAAAGGTACGCTCTGCATTGGTGGTACCTCATTTTCCCTGTTTGTGCTTCTTGCAACCACGCTTTAATGTTTTGTGTTCAGATGAGCTCAACATGGTGTAAATTGAGATTTCTTCGACGGTATCAAGATGACCAGTTCAAATGTGGTGTCCCCATCCACATTAAGGAGTACTTTCTGCTGAAATGAGTTACTGTGATTGAAAAACTCATCTTTGGTCTGTGTAGAAAGAACCCTGCCGCATTTTCAGTACATAGTTCATATGCGGAGAATACGGGTATGTGCCTCCTCTACTGTCTAATCCTGCAGTTCTCAAGTGAAGGTAAAGTATTGGGTCTGTTGTAAGGAAAGGATACCATTTTCTGAAGTACTGAAAACACTGGGACACCTAAATCTTATGGCCTGGACACTTAAGAATAAAGCTCTTTTAGCTTTTAGTGGGACTGAATACATACGTAGATAATGTAGGCAGATTGATCCTGTAAGTGTAACACATGAATAGGTAAGTGTAACATATGAATAGGTTTGTAAACCTATTTAAGATAGGCAGTAGGAAAGCACAATATCTGACTTTCTGTGCTGGGTCTCCTTCCATCAGGGGCAGGTGGGAGCAGGGCTCTTCAACTAATCAAACTATAATAAAGAGAATAATCCTGTCTCTCTCTTAGCAGCAGCACACAGAAGAGTAGTGCTATCGGATTTTTTTCAGTTTCAACCATAGCATTCCATGGCGTGTAAGCATCTTTTGTAAGATAAGTACAGCACAGTATATTTTGTAAAGTCTGCTTATGCCTTTTAATTTGTGCATTTTGTTGAATTTATTCTTCAGATATTTATCCACATCCTTTGTGGAGTCAGATTTCCAGCTCTTGTGGACTACATCCACAACTCTTTTATAATAATCAGTGCCTTTCTGGGGTTTCTGTCTGTCACTCTCTTGCACTACACACCACCAGTAATCAGACAGGTGAAGCCCAGGGTCTTTACTTTCAAGGACGCAGGAGCTGCAAAAGCATGAGGGCTCAAGGGCCAGAGAATCTGATGTTCTGGTCTACAAAGGTATGTGTAAAGTAAGCGGCCAAAGATGGGAACCATCTTAGTCTTTATGTTCAGATCCATATGTGAGTGTTTAAAGCCACTGGTTAGATCTACATGGCTGGAGTGCAGTAGAGTAGCCTACTCGTTGCCCCTGCCAGATCCAACAGAACTACTGTGCTGTGGTATATGCATCTGTTCATTCAATTTCACTTTTTTTTCTCCTTCCTTTTATGTTCTCAAATCATCAGTTAAATCCACTGTGTTACCTATTTCTGAACTGATTCTGCCTGTTTGAGAGAGCTTCACCTTTTTGAATCTTACTGCAGGCTCCTGCTACCAGGAGGATTGCTTTCAGTAGGGTTATGATAGCTAAGCTGGGACTAGTAGAATGAGATTCCATTCAAAGTCTCTTCTTTTTTATTTAATGTGCAAGACCCTAGCGTGCAGAATTGCAAAAAAAAAAAAAGCTTGAAGCCTCTGAGGCCTCAGGCTGCTTGAAGCAAGTGCTCTCAGAGAAGGCTAATAAGTTTGAGACCTATTAGTGTGAGGGACCCCACTGACAACACTCAAGAAGAATAAACTATTAGTAAGAGAGGAAAAGAGCAAATTTTTTTTTATCTGTCCACTATGGGAGGGAGCAGGGGGGAACACACCAAAAAAAAAACCAACCCAAAAAAAACCCCAACCATGTTTCCTGCTGACATATACTCTGTTCTGGTTGTCCTCAGAACAGGTCTTTTTTCAGACCAGTTATAAGTTAGGGACATTGCTCGGTGAGATGCTTGAAGGCAAAGCCTTTCAGAATTCACAGGGCATGTTGTTTTGCAATTATGGTCTGGTGTTGCCTAAATTTCTCCTGCAGATTTAGCTTCACTGGAAAGCAACCAAAAATTCTTTCCTTTCTGCAGCTCCTTCTATGAAAGCTGTGGCTGGTGGTAGCAAAAAATTCTGTAAATTTGTCCATTTAAACCTCACTCATGCCAACATGAGTGCAAATTTGTGCTTCGTCTGCTTCCAGTGATTTTAAAAATGCATCAACAGGATGCAGAGTGGAAAATAACAATGAAAAACAAGAGCTGTTTCCATTGCTGCATATGTGTTATGCTATATGCATCCCCTTGGCTGATGCTTCACATTTTGCTCTGTAGGTTAAATTAAGTCCTTATCTTCTGAATAAGTGGTTCTCTTTCAGCTTAAAATATTATTTCTTCTCTAATGCCTGTGGCTAAATGCTCAAGAAATTTAATGGTAGATTTGACGTAATAGTGAATTCTTTACACTAGTTTGATAATCCCTAACAGACTCTAGAACTTTTCATTCATTTAATTGTAAAATCCATTACAAATACATTTCGTTATCTAGAAAAGATATGCTTTATGTTTTATTTCCAAAGTTTCAAGGCTTCAGGGACAAAAGGTAAATTTTAAAACTTTTCCTACTTTTTCTAATACTCTTAAGAAAATGCTTTGTCTTATTACTTGGCTAATTTCCTTGAAATGTGGAATTGTGGAATGAGGTTTTGTTTAAACAGCTCCAGACCATGTAAGTATTGTGTTAATGCAGATGATTTTAGGAGGAGTAAACTGTGTTCCAGTAAAAATATGGCAATAAAATTTGCAACCTACGATTCTTCTTTGATCATGTAGATTCCTTGGGATTTGATTCCCAGCATTGCAAATTGAGTCAGTAATTGATAGTTCATTGTACTGACATATAATTCATGGTTTTTGCAAAACCACAGCAAAGGCATGACTGCCTCCTGGCTAGGGTGAAAGGACCGATTAGGCAACAGGAACTTGGATCCCTAAACTGCTTCTTCACGCTGGGCTCACACTCTTGGCAGAGTCCAAAGTCAGAGGAGTCTGCAATTCTGGTTCAGCTGTTTGTGCACCAGCCATAGGGGACTGTAATGCAGAAAACAGTATCAGAGGGGAGGACAGTAGAAAGTCAGGTATGTGGACCAAAAGCAGAAGGAATGGGGAAGGAGGTTTTTTTCATTCACAGGAATCCTTACAAAATCAGTCGGTTGATTGTTTCATACAAGGTGCTGAAAAATCAGTGCTAGTGCAGGCTGACGGCAATGGATTTCCAACTGTGCATGGAAAGGAGGGAAAACTGCTTAGTCCTTTGACCTGTGATAAAGGCAGGCACATTTCTGAGGGTGTTTCCTGCCTGTTGCTGCCTGTGATGTTGTAGTCATCCATGTGCCTGCCGTACAGAGAATGTGTGTAGGGAGGGGAAAAGAGAAGTGGAGGATTGTCTCAGAATAGGAGATCCTACTTATTTTGTGAAATGCATTTGCAAAAAATCAACCCATAGAAAATATAACCAACATGATATCTTTATGCAAAATTAACTCCAGCTAATCCAACCAAGTTTAAAAGGTGATCTGTCTTTATTTCAATGATAATCCTCTTAATCAAAAGCCTGCATTTCTTACAATGTCATCAGTATAACGAGACGCTGTTTACTAGTGTAAGGAAATGGTTATGTCTTTAGAATGAAGGTTTTTTGTGTGGGAAATCTGCCACAGTTACATTAAAGTATTACTCCATAGACTACAAACCAAGAAGTAGTTTGTGGTTCAAATCAGATCTGGTAAATCCCAATCTGGAATTACTCACCATTAGTTGTGTTAGTGAATGTCATTTTCCAAAATCAATTTTGCCACTTTGGGTTATTTTCTGTCCACTATATGTCACAAGTGTTTATATTGACAGAAACCAAGATGCAGTCCTCTCTGTTCTAAAATCAACAGTTTGAGTTGAAAAATAGTACATAAGGATGAATTGCTATGATAAACATACGCAAAGTTATTTTTACATGTCTTTTGTTGAGGTAACTATAGTTCTGTTGGAAATTTCCATTAAACTTAAATTCACGGCTGTCCAGATCAGAAGACTTGGTCCCATTCATATTCATAAAATGCTCCATTAACATACAAATATCTAGAGAACGGCATGTTTGTTTGATCATTTGGTTTTATTAGATTCTTTTAAGTAAGTTTCCAGCAGCACAGAAATTCAAGCCAAAGTGATTAATCTATTGAAATGATTAACTTTAAGTAAAAGATTGTCTCGGAGAAGGCTTTTTATTCACCTTGCAGTTATTGGTTTAATAGTTACCTCTAGACTCTCTTTAGCATATTCACCCAGAAATACAAGTTCAGCTGTATGACAGAAACTGAAAAAGCTGAGGACGAGGACTGTCCTGTCACAGCAGCAAACAGAACAACTCGTCTGTACCCTTCTCTGACAAGACTCTTCAAAGGCAAATTTAAGTTGGTGCTTAATATCTGCATTTTCATCTGGCAAACATACAAAATAAATGTCTGTATTCCCCCTCATGTTTTAGATAGTTTCCACTATACAGTGATAAATCTGGTATATTTTAAAGCAAAATACTAATACCTTTGTTCTGCGATGGGGAGGACGCTTTTAAAAGGCGAGTATAATCTGTATTTCACTTTTTGTAAATGCCAAATTAAAAGGTGTAAGCGTTCATTTTACTAGAAATGGTTAGCTGCTGTCACATCCTTCCAGATGGACTTCAGAGCCACTGAGATGCACACCTGAGTGGAGCAAGAGACGAGGAGGGCCGATACTGGCTGTCGGTAACAACTTCAGCGCTGCAGGGAGCAAGACACCCGTGATTCATCAGATGGTGTCCTGTGTGGGTTTTTTTGTTTGACCCCTGCAGATCAGACCAGGTCTGGCCCAGGTGCACTGTGTCGCAATATTCATTAATACTGGGTGCAAGACTTAACGCTGAACAGTGCCCACATTCCATTCTTGTTTGTAAACCTTTTTTAATGTCTCTTCCCAAAAATTAGAAATTTAAATCTGAGGGAGACCTAATGAATTTCTGACAATGTGTGTGGTTTAGTCTCTAAGATAGTCGTGTCTAAGAAAGACAGGAGTACCACTGGTGACGGGAACATTGCACAACAAAGCTGAGGAAGGGCAGTAAAGGTTGCTAGCCACTTTATCTGTCACTAATAGGAAAAATGCTCTATGTGGGCGAGTGTAACTATGTCATTGGTTTATGAACTCCAAGCCCTACTTTCCCAACATTTCTTAAAAGTAACATGGATGTGTATTTAATACGCATCTTTGATTTGGCTGAAAAACATAGCCAGAAAATTCCCAACTGGCTATACATATAAATAGCTTCATAGACATAGATTATTCCAAGGAGGGTTGGCAAGAACATATCCTCAGGAAATTTGCCTAACAGCCTCCAATTTCAGATAACAAGAGATTGTTGGGCTTTACAATATACCCTCGGTGCTGCAGAGCTCCCTGAATAGCTGTTGTGTAGGGGACAAGTTCAGGGGGTCTCTGGACCATAGATACTTCCTTGGACTTCTCCTGGAGGCAGGACATTGCAGGAGGTGATGACTGCTGGAGCCCAGAGGCTGCACGGGTGGCTGGGCAGTTACTCAGCAAACTGACTTCAAGATGGAAGAGTCTGTTTCCAGATCTCCTGTTTAGCATCATTTCATTTTTCCCTTGAATGGTAAGGTTGGAATCCAGCCTTGCAAAATAGCTGTTAGTGCGGCATGCGTTACTTATCATTGTGGGTTTTTTGCAATAATAACTGTATTACCACGACTGTTCTCGGTGCAATTCTTCTTCTCTGCAGTCTTTTCAACAGACATCTTGAGAAGCCTTGAGCTAGGGTTGTGCCTTGCTGGGTCTGCACGGCCGAGCTCTGGTGCCGGGGGCTGCCGGGGTGCCACGGCCCGGCCCAGCAGCCCCGGCGGGAGCCCCTGGGGGGCAGCGCGGCTGAGGAGGGGGGGAAATGGCCCACGGAGCTGCGGGAGAGAGCAGAGAGCCTGCCTGAGAGCAGCGGCCCTGCAGCCCCCGGGCCGGGCAGGGGGAGGCCGGGGGGGACCGGCCCGGAGCAGAGCCCCCCCGGCAGGGCAGGGCAGGGCAGGGCCGGGCAGGGGGAGGCCGGGGGGGACCGGCCCGGAGCAGAGCCCCCCCGGCAGGGCAGGGCCGGGCAGGGCCGGGCAGGGGGAGGCCGGGGGGGACCGGCCCGGAGCAGAGCCCCCCCGGCAGGGCAGGGCAGGGCCGGGCAGGGCCGGGCAGGGGGAGGCCGGGGGGGACCGGCCCGGAGCAGAGCCCCCCCGGCAGGGCAGGGCAGGGCCGGGCAGGGCCGGGCAGGGCAGCCCGCGGGCAGCCCAGGGCCGGGCAGGCCGTGCCCCCCGCCCGGGGAGGGCCCCGCGGGGCAGGGCAGCACACGGTGTGTGTCAGGGCCGGGGGGATCTCTCCCCGCCCTGCCCTGCTGTGGCCGGCCCCAAAGGCCCCCGGCTTCCCCCGGCGGAGCCCGCTGTGCCGGGAGGGAACTGCCGAGCGCTCTCCCTGCCCGGGCCTCGCCCCACCAGCCGGGGGTTACAGGGGCTCTGCCCGGCACCGCGCGGGGGGCGCCGGCGGCCGGCAGCGCCGGGCACCGCCGGACACAGGCCAGCCCGCCGCAGTGCGCTTATTCCCGGGATTGTTTTTTCTATATTTTTTCTTTTCAGAAGATTCTCTTAATTTCCTGTAGCATAAAGAAGCACTATTAACATATTAACTCAGCAAACCCTTTAGTGATTCTGGGATTTGCTTCTCATTAGGGGAGTTCAGGTTTGGAAAGAGTAGCAATACATCATCCGTTGGAGGTTCTGCTGGAGCGTGGTGTACATAACCTTTGAAAACTGTTCTGCCACCAAAAGCTGCCTATTCTGTAGCTGGCCCAGATCCAGTTTCTCCCAATTTGTACCGTTTGTGCCAGCCAGCTACTGTGTTCCTTTTCCCGTCAGAGGCAGCACTTGGATTTTGCAATTTGGACTGCTGGACGATGAGAGTGGAAGCAATGAATGAAATGCATGGAAAGGCACGGTGGGAAAATAGGTGTTTTTGGCACTCATTTGGGACAAGCTGTGTAAGCCACCGCAGCGTAGATACACATGTGCAATGTGGCTATTCTAACCTCTGCCAATAACAACTTGCTCTTACTACATAGTGTGACATCTGCTTACGTCTCTCCAGCAGCCACCTTCAGTCTGCCAGTGACGGCCTCTCTCCAAATGCAATTTTTGTCCATACTTGTGTTGCTGTGAGTGGTCCTCAGGAGACACGTACATTTCTCTCCCTCACCCAGGTTCTTCAATTTTTAATCTTCGTATGTATTAGCATGGAAGTAGGGATGGATGTGATATTGCTGGTGCAGGCAAAAGCTAACAGAGTCCATGGAGCAACCACGTGCTGTTTTGAGGTGACACAGAGCAGCACGCCAGTGGTGCCTGCTAGTGAGCCCTGGGACACCGACGTGGAAGGCCATGGGTCTCCCAAGGGGCTTGTGTGCCTTTGCGGCTGCTTTTACCTTCTCCACGTTATGGGATGGAGAGAAAGGACAACGCTGAAGGCAATTTACACAGTAATGCAATACTGCACAGGACAATTTTCCCTGATTTTTCTTTTCCTTTTTTGAGGGCATTTTAGCAGCGGTGGTTCATGAACTTCAACCCTTATGGAGGCCAGTAAACTCCAGTGAGGCAGGACAGTATCTGTGAGGGAATTTGATTCACCTGTGTTTTTTGCTTTAAAAAGAAGTGTCTTTGGATTCATTATTCCCTTTATTGATTTCATTCTAGCTGTTCACCTCATATTGATCTAGACTTCTCACCAGGGACAGTTTCACTAGAGTTTTTTTTCTTTTCAGCCAACGATTCAAAGGAAAAACACTACGTCTGTGAATTAAGCATTGTCTGTAAGAAGTGCTTTCTAGGCATGGCTACTTTTATCATACTTTTGCTGTCTAATTTGTGATTGCTGACATGTAATAAGCATAGAAATGCTGAGGATGAATGACTGAATATGATAAAGTAGTGACTTCTCTTCCTGTACCCCTGCCCCCAAGGCTTCATTCCTTTTTTGATCCAAACTTCAAAAGAATTGGCCAGAGTGTTCATGTTATCCCATTTTTCATCCCACTCTGTAAAAAGCGGATGACTTTTTTGTTCCTCTCATTTCTGAAAGCAGTATTGCAGAAATCTTAGATGTACCCTTTCTCTGCTGTAAGTTTTGAGAAGAACTGGGTGGTTTTGATAAGCCTGCAGTCTAGTTCCAAGCCTTCTGAATCTGCTTGCTTTTGTATTGCTGGGAACAGCTCTAGGATGCTTACAGGAAGCGAAAGAACATCTTACTGCACAGTTTCTGTTTGGGAGCATGAGTATTTCTTTCTGCCTCGGTTTTGCAGCAGCTTAGTAATCAAATAGGGGTTTCATTCTTTGTGTCTTGTCTACCAACTCTTTCTTCTGCCTGTTGAGCACTTCCTGTTGTGAAGCAAGGGTCAGTTAAATGTGTGTATCTGTTCATTAAACTGTTGTGCAGGGAAGAACAGAAGTAGTTTTAAGTCCAAACAGCCTCTCCTTCTGTAGGTATAGGCATCTTATCTGTGAGCAGCAAATGGTACAATGCCCATCAGTTGCTTTTATATTTACGGCATGCTACCCCTTGTGCCTGGGGACAGCTTTGTTTTAATTCATTCCGGCATAGTCTCCTAGGCTGTGGATGAACACATGACTTTTTTTTTTTTGTTCTTGGGAATTTTTTGTCTAACAGAGGAAAGTTGTGTTGTTTTTTGGGTTTGGTTGGTTTTTTTTAATGCAGCAATTGTGACAAGCCAAAGTCATTAATACTAGTTTTATCAAAGTCTCAGTTGTTTTTCTTATACCATGCTGATTTATTTATAGTTTGGCCGCACCTCCTCTTTGCTGGAGGTGAGCAGATGTAACATAGATAGTATAGATGGCACTTTAACACTCCTAGATCTGGAACTGGGGTTTCCTTCTGTGGTCTTTCCTGCCTGGGTTATGATCTCTGCCAGATCTCCGTCACATTATCTGGGTCCCTTACGTGGCCCTGTGCTGTACTCTCTTTCACAGAGTTTTAATACGCCTGGCCCCCCAGTGAAAGAGAAAATCTTATTTCCCTCAGCATAGAATTAAAACTCAAAGTGGAGTATTATTTCCACTGAGGTTGACTTCATGCATCGTTATTTATTGCTGTCTACTCACTGGCTGCTTGGCAAGTGGTTCAACTCCAGTTCAGGTTCACTATGAACTGACAGTTGTTGTTTCATGGAATATTGGAAACAAACAGGTGAAGTAATCTGTCTTCCCTGAGAGATCTGCCTCCTGGTGCATCCAGTCATTGTTCAGGATGAATTTCATCATCACAGGGAGCTTCAACTGAGGAGCTGAAGACTGATAAATAGAGTTCAAGGAGTGTCCGGATGAAGCTCTTAGTCACATGTTTCAGTTTTAGGTGGTCCTGTGACGAGTAGGGAATTGGACTCAATGATCCTTATGGCTCCCTTCCGCTTTGGGATCTTCTGTAATTCCATAGACCTGGTGGCACTTTGCTGTCAGCGTTGTGGAGCCAGCTCCACTGGGTATCCATGCCATACTTGACTTTCACACAGGTAGGACACAGAATGCACCTTGTTTTGGCAGTTCTGTGTTTTTTACAATCACAAAGCTTGTGTGACTTGGAAGTGTGTGTAGGGGATTCGTATCAGTGCTAGTTTTGCAAGAAGTTGTAGAAAAAACTTCAAGCAGAATATGTTCTGCTGATAAATGGCAGTATTCAGGCTAAACCTAATGACTCATTATTATTTTATATTATTTCATTGTTTCCTCCACAATGGAACATGTCTCTAGCATAGAAAAACAGAAACAATTAATAAAATTTAAATGAACGCGCTTCCTAGACCTCTGAAATTTCTCACACCCCACCCCACCAAGGGCCTCAAGGCCCTTGTCGTATTTTTTAACTAGTAATATCCAAGAGTGCAAGACAGTTCCCTTCCTGAAGAATTGCTGTAACATGACACATAGTTTTATTGGTGCCTTATATAGTGTTTTGGCATTCTGTAGTTAAATGGCTTGCTTCCTTGGTCTCACAGCAATCTCAGCAGAAAATGGCTTGCAGTCTTTTTCTTCTGGAATAGAGAAAGCGTAAACTCTGAAGAATTACATTAAGCTTGAAACTTGACAGTTTGACAGTACCAAGCCCTCACCATAATGGCTTTCATCGGTTCCCACCAGATTTAGAATGAGCTTTTATTACTGTTGCCTGAATATCTTATTACAATCAGCAATACTGAGTATGAAAAGGTAGAATGGATTCCTCTTCTCATAGTGGCTGGTGTAAAGCTGGTCAACAAATTTTTGTAAAAGCTACATTGGTTATTAAACCAGACACACAGTCAAACATCTTTCTCAGTTTGCTGCTTTGTTCCAAATACCTATCTTGCGTCATGGTTTTTGCAGGGATCAATATAAATTATTTTATTATTTCATTGATGTTTAAAATGTTCTCGTAGTTTAAAGAAAGTGCATAGAATCAGTATGTCAGCACCTATTAATTTCTTACTGATTCTGTTGTATGCTTTATGTTGAGACAGGCATTTCCAATGAATGCTGTGTACCTGGCAGAACAATGCACAAGCAATTGCATACAAAGCGAACACACAAATATCACCATCAAAACCTAACCAGTGAGTAGGATGTGCTTTGGGTTTCTTTCCTTGCTTCTGGTTTGTGTCAAAACCCAATGGCACACGCAACCGGGGCAGTCTTATTTGTTAGTTTTCCGTTTTGACCTTAGTTTTAAAAGGTAAAAATAAGATGGCCATATACTTTGGACTTCTGTCTGACTAGTGAGTCCAGACGGGTGTGGGGAAACAAAGCAAATAGGTTAAAAACACAGTCCGCTGACCTCCTGCTGTGTTTTGGACGGCTGATGTTAGCATGTTGTGTACAAAGAACCTATACAAAGCAAAATAAAGCCAGTGGGGAAACTCCATCTTTCATGACCAGACCTATAATCTTTTAATAGGCAAGAGTATATATGTGTATGTACAATGCAGTCAATTGTTATGCTACATATTGTTAGTAATAAAATTCTTTGGAAGATTCAGTGGGGGATTAGGAGGGCTGCATGCCAGCAATGTCATGTAGGGAATTGCAGCTTACCCTGCACGGTGCTGGAACAAGTGAAAGCAGGAACTCATCAACCCTGAGATGAATCCTCAGAGCTGAAGAGCTTTGGTAATTCCATGTGCAATCATTTTCGAAGTGCCAGTAACTTAGTCTGACTCTGCTCTGAAAGAAGCTGATTTTGTCAAAAGGAGAGCTAAGCTAGGTTTGGACTGAAAATCCAGGCTTCAGACTGAATTCTGAAAACTTCTTTCTTTCCCCAATGATACCAGAAATGCTTTCTGTCTGCCACAATTATTGGGAAGCTTTTCAAACAACCATTTTTATTTATAATAATCCTTGAAAAAAAAACCACAACTCCTTAAACAACTAGGTCTTTTAAATTCTTTGCATCCATTTGTACTATCTGAACTGTTCACTCTGATCATGAGAATTTATGCCAGGGCTGAGGCAGTTATGTGCTATGTTTCAGATGGGAACTCTTATTCTTGCTCTTTCACTTTCTCTCCCTCTCTTTTTTGCGAAGATAACTATTTTAGACAGAATCAAGATACAAAACATAAAAACTGTCACAATCTTAGTTAACAGAAGACCTGCGATTGTTGGGCTATAAACCTACTATCGATTTTTATTTTTTCTCTGAAAAGAAAAAATGGAGACATCAAGCAAGGAGGTGTACTTGAAAAATGAGTGTTATTCTTTTCCTGTTTCCCAGTACTGTAGTGTGGATCAAGCCAGCTGGGTTTCCAATAACTGGACCTGTTACCAGTAACCCAAGATGCAGGTGTAATTGCACTTTCAGTGATTCATCTATACAGCACACTGGGTTGTTTTACACAGGCAGCATCTGTTTCACCATGATTATTCTACTCTGATTGACATCCACCTTCTCCTAATAAAGTCCCAGTTGCCCACCTATATGGTGCTCCCTTTTCTCCTAATGCATTTGTAAGACAAAAAAATCTCTTACAGCACTATGCTGAAACTCACAAAAAGGCAAAGTATCTAAATTTGTCAGTGGTGCAGCACCAGCACAATTATCAAAGCTCTCTCTGGATTAAAATTTTATAAAGTTTGAATACTGGTTCGAACCAGACTGGTACAAGATGGAGGTACTTCAGGTTTATACTAATATATCACAACTGAAGATAAAATCTGTCTTCGGCTGTAGAACTGAAATGGCTGTGTTAAGAAAATTATTGCATATTGGTATCTAATCAATTTTGTCATGTTTTTCACCCTTCTCATGGTATTCTATGTTTTCTGCTGTTTTTCCTATTCCTATGTATTGCCTGTGGAGATCCTTCAAGGTTTTTGGGAATATTAGAAGTTTACACGGGCTCAGGGGAGGACAGGGCCATTTTGTGAACGAGAAATGTGCTGCATATTACTGAATACACAGAAATTAACCCCAGGCTCAGGACGCCTCTGAGCTGCAAATGCTTGGACGCTGGGAAAACACCGTACTCTTCATTCAAAGAGCAGACATCTGTTTTTGGCCGCTGCTGGAGAAGGGGTTCTGAGCAGCACTGGGCTGACCCAAGGACGGCTGTTCCCAGGTTGTAGGTGCCTGGTAAATCACCTTTTCCCTTACCTGTTCTAGACTGGCTGACATGGCCTGTTTCTTCCTTGCGGGAAGCCCAGTGCGGGTCACCATGACCAAAATTGCTGTATGCTTTTTAGTTACACTGCATGTGAAATAACACTTGCAGGTGTCCGTGCCTCGTGCCAAGACAGGTGCTGAGCAGGCTTGGAGCCTAAAGCATAAGGTGATCTCTCCAAGTAAGGGTGGTGAGCAGGGGAGCGCAGCAGCCCGAAGCAGCCTGGCTGTGTGTCAGCAGTATTGCATGTTCTCATGGTTGCATTTGTGCATCTGGTTAGTAGTCTTGACAAGTGATAGATAGTCCAGCCTCAGATGCCTGAAGTCTGTCCAAGACCCTGCTCTTAATTTCCTGATTAACGAAGTGTCTCTGAAAGCCTGGAGCCTGAGAAGGAGTATCTGGTAGAGGGACTTGGGGTGCATAGGCTCCCTGAAACTGTGCCCGTCTATATTCATGGAAAGGTCGTCATCAGAAAGTTGTGTCTAAGGTACCGAGTTGGTTGCTGTCTTTCAGCTTGCCATGTTGATTAATTCGTGCCATGTAACTCCCGTCCATCGGCCGTCTCGGTTCCTTTCTCAAAACCAGGATGGGTGGCCTGCAATGCAGAGGCGGGACCTGACTGGTGGCCATTCTGGCTCCCCTCCGTAGCACCTTTGGGGACAGATCTGCAGCAATCCCAGCCCAGTCACAGCCAGTTAATTGTCCGACCTTCATTGCTGGGGGAGGTCCATGTGTGCATGTGAAAGCTGAGACTGTCCCTTAGATCCTGGTACAACATGGATGCAAACGGTTCTGCCAGAAAAGGAAATATCTGAAATTTAGGGGCTAAAGAATCTTTCTGTGACTATGACCATTTATGGAAATAAAAAGTAGAGGGGCTCATTAGAAAGAAAACCCCTCTTTATGTCCGGATTTCAGTTAAAAGAAACACACAGGGCCAGTCCTGTCCCTTTGGTTAGTTGCGGGGGTTGTTGTTTTTGGAGGTAGTATAACCTTTCTTAAAAATCTTATAGTCTAGATTCTTTTGCAGCATTTACCCAGCAAGCAATGACTTGGGTATTTGGTCTGTTGTTAAGTGCTCCTGGTAAAGTACTTACTGTAGGTATTGATGCTTAGGCAGACCCTGAGAGCTCGAATGGATGGAGACCAGTTGGGGTGTCAGAGGAGAAAAAATCAGTTTTGAAGCCTGCCATACCGGCTGTCTTACAGCAGTTCCGTCATAAGCTGCAGATGATTTCTGCTTCATATGATAATAGAAGATAGGTTTTCAAAGTGGCTTCTTTACTCTACTGAACAGACATTTTGATAGACAGGCTCTCTAAAGGGAAGGTTATTAAAACATCTTAACCACATGTCCAAAGTAAAAAGAAGTATTATTACTAGCCAGTTAAGAAGCTCAGGAGTCAGAACCAGGCTCCTCAGCCCACGTTCATTTGCTTTATGCACCCCAAAGTAAGGGGTAGGGTTGGCATCAGGCAGACAAAGCCAATGTATGTTCTCTACCCTGGGTGAGGAGGTACCTCAGGAATGGGTAAGGCATGATGAAAATGCAAAGGAGAAAAATCTCCATTTTAGCCAGAAAACCCTGGCTGTTCCAGTGTCCATCTCTGTTCTGTCTCAGCCACTGTTCCTATTTTTACATTTCTCCTTATGTTTTCAAAGGGCTGAATGTGCTGTGTCCCAGGCACCCCACCCACCACCCACCCCCTTCCCCCTTTTTTTTTTTTTTGTACTGCTGTTTGAACATGTTGCAGCTCTCACAGGTGTCACTGTAGGCAGGGATTTGATGTTAAATATCAAAGGTTTGATCTTATTTCAGCCAAGTATGAATGAGTTCAGATCTGTGGCTACGGCGGGGGCAGGAGGAACATAGTAGAGGCTGAATAGGAGTTAAGAGACGGCAGAAAGGAAAGTACAATTATCAGTACTAAAACAATTTTCTACTCAATAAAGACCTATTACAGGGAGGAAAAAAAGGCTTATTATACTTTATCTGCTCTACCTTAACTTGTAAATTGAAAACCCCTTCCATTTTATTCAATTCGCTGCTTCCGGATTTATTAATAACTCACTGCTACTTTATCTTTCTAAGTGCATTTTGTCATCAGAAAATGCATACTTAAGTCATATCCGTACACTGTACCGACCCAGAGTGGTTTTCTGCAATAAGCTGATTAAAGTGAATGATTCAAAACCTGCCCAGCAGATCTGTGGATAGTGGGTGATCTGGGCAGTAATAGGTTTCTGCTGGGGCACCAGTATATGTGTACAGATTGTTCAGCAGGGAGAAAGTATTTGCCTAATTCAATTATAGGAGTTTTTAAAAGATCATTTTTAGGATTATGTCCGTCGATTCTCCTACCTCCTTCTGATAAGAGGATTTTTTTAGCTATACCTAGTAATTTAGTAAAAAGAGTACCCCAGTCTAGTATTAAGAGGGAACTTTTCATCCTATGAATGCGGGACTAATCCATTTTTCTTTAAGAATAACTTAAATTTTATTAATTTGTGAAGTTGTGGGTTTCATTCTATAGCAGTCAGTGCGAAGGGTAGACCCCCGAGAGTTGCGAGCTGAAGCTGTGGTTCAGGAAGCTTTGTAAACAAGTGCTTCTTTCAACTTCAGGTTCGGGAAGCTTTGTAAACTTCAGGCAAGCGCTTAGCTCCTGTTGAATTCATTGGGATTTAAACAGAGCCTCAGTACTGGAAAGGAGTGGAAAAGACATGGAACATCTGAAGCACAATCTAGGTTTTAGGGTTGCTGGGTTTTCCTCCAGTTAAATGCTCTTGTTTTTTGTGATTTGATTCAAGGTGGCTTTGCAGTTGTAGCTGCTGTCTGCAGGCTTCAGATTTTCAGGTGGAAGACCTGCCCCTCCACGCTCCACCACTGTGCAACAGCCATCTCGACCCCTTCTGTCCTGGAGGGCAGCAGACAGGGGAGCAGGAGGACACGCATTTCCTACATGAAAAATTGGTTCGGGGATTTTTATTTGCCCCCTTAGGTCTCTGGCTACTGTTTGTGATCACCCTGAGGGGATAAGAAAGGGTTAGGGAGAGAGAGCAGCTCCAGGGTCTGACAGCCTGGAAAAGGGTTATGACACAGTTTAGCCGGTGCTGGTGTTATATAAATGTATATGTGATAAATAGCTCTTAATGGCTATGAGGAATGGCTTCTAGCATTTGCCAATAAATCTGCGATGTACTGGATTTATGAAAGACCTTGACAAAATTCCTAAACAAACTAAGTTTTCCTTTACTATGTGCTTTTGTAGCTATGATTAAGAGATTTGTGGGTTTTTTTCCCAGTGAAGGCAGTGGTGCTAGTATGTTCCTCAAAGGCAGTTTGGTCCAGTTTATTTAAGCAAGAAGGAGTTTAAGTGGAACTGAGCCACAGAAATATGTGCCACTTGTCTAAAACAAACATGGTTTAGGGCTTTCCTTTATAAGTGACGTCTATTATTACATTTTTAAGTAGATCTTTGTTAGTAAGCATCTGCAAGTGCATTCAGTCAGATATAAAGATCCAAGACTATATTATTAAACTGGAATGCTCTCTTGAAATAAGGACTTGCACCTACGCCAACTGAAGTTAATTGGGAATTTGCAACTGAATAAAAAAGTACGGTCAGTATTGTTTACATGACATGTTGTCTGTGAAGCCGTTTTGGACATTACATACTGTTCTCTGAGGATCTTTGGACTTCTGTTTTGTAGGACTAAATAGAGTGGATTATTAATAATGTTGAGAACAGATCTAAACAGTCATTGGAAGTTATATCAATATTAAAAGTTATATCAATAGGAGATGTATGAGTATCATCTCAGTGTAGCAGATTTGTTAGTGAATTTGTTCTCGCCACAATCACTATACCAATTTCTGTGACATTTCGGGGACTCCTAGTTCACTTTTTTCCCTCTGGAGGATTCCAGGGATATGTAAAGAAAAAGAGCGTGTATAAGCATAAATCAAAATTGTCCCCTATTTGATAGTTTCTAGTTCTAGAGAGCAAAGAGTGGTGCTTGCATGAGCTTAAGACAGTGTCCTGGTTTTTGAAGTTTTGCTTTGAGTTTTGTTTATTGAGGGAACTACAGACTTATCTTACTGCGCAGTGGCTGTGATGAATGCAGGTGCAGTTACAGCTTGGCTTTCAGCCAGAGGTGGAAGCTTATTAAGGAACGTTGATTCCCTGGCTGAACATTAAATTTGTGGTTGCTGCATTGAAAATATTCTTCATTAACTGTGTAATTGAACAAGCTGCTTATTATTATCTGTCTGCTGACGTTAACTGAGACTGGACTGTTTGCTTAATACACTGCGTGTAGGAAAACGCCACGCATGGAAGGTTCTCTAAGAGGGATGGGACAGTATCCCTTAAGCTAGAAATAATTCTTTTCAGCTATTTCCTAAGTATTTTTCTCTAGCCTCTGTGAATTTGTGTCGGGGCCAGGTACAGCTTGAGCTCTGATGATCTCTGACACCACTGATCTCTTCAGATGATTGAAATTGGCAGAATTTTTTTCAGTTTCATCAATGACATAGCTTAGAGAAAAGCCCATCAACTGTAATTTCAGATCATGAAGGTGAGGGTGTCCAGCAAGTTCTCCTCTTTTGCAAGATCAATTAGAAATATATGGGTTTGTTTTCACATTATTTCTAGGAATAAATGCCAGAGTAGACTATATCTGGAAGTTGAATGCTCATAATATTGCCAAAACCTAAACCAAATTACTGAGTTTGATTTTCCATTATAAATTGAATTTAAAATAAAAATGCCTTTATAATTGACCTTAAATTACAATCCTGGTAGCACTTCTGTAAAGGGGAATGTCACTGTGTTTTTAATCAGATGTAGTTTCAATTTAGTCTCCTTACATTTTTGATACCCAACTTTAAAGGGGTCTGTCTGCACACAGTGTACTTGAGGCATCTATTCACATAAGAGGCTTTCCCCGCTCCTCTGTTACACCATTTCTTTTTCTTTTCATGGTTGAAGTTTCTTCTTTT
Organism: Falco rusticolus; assembly: GCF_015220075.1. Taxonomy (NCBI): domain Eukaryota; kingdom Metazoa; phylum Chordata; class Aves; order Falconiformes; family Falconidae; genus Falco; species Falco rusticolus. The sequence continues at coordinate 2,196,638 of NC_051210.1, forward strand.
TGTCCAGTAGCCACAGGCAATCAATATGGTGTCTCCCAAGAGCTTGCACCACAGGGCATTGGTTATTCAAGGCCAAGGTTTTACGTATAGCCATGAGCCATGAGCTCCTTTCACAATCCTTATTAACAATGGCTGATGAGCACCTTTCTTCTGAGGACCTTCTGTGAAGACAATGTTTATACAGCCAAGACTGCAGATTGCTTATAAATCAAAGAATCCAAGTTCTTTTCTCAGGGTGAACTGAAAATACCATCTCTGGAGCACAAATGCTGCTCTGAGCTTTCACCCTGCCAGTTGCAATGTGAGCGCTCGTTAGTGTTTGAGGTGCCTCACCTTTGTTCCTATGTTTATGCTGCAATGGCTACCAATTCTCTGTTTATAAGCTGCTGCTGCCACCTATTTTTATGATACCGAAGAAAGTATATATCAGGTTATATCCCCTGTTAATATCTGCTCATGGTATTAAGCCTTCATTTTTTTTCAGTTTAATGACAAAACTGAAGCATTAAACCAGGCTAAGGAAAGATATGCACGCTGAGAAATTCAGCCTTTTCCTAAAACACCGCCACACATCTTCTGGGAGAGCCAAAATCTCCTCTTCTAGTAAAATGCCGACTTTTGATTGGAACTGATTAATTCAGTTTCTAAAAAATGAGGAAAATAATGTAGTGGTCCAAGGAGACAGCTATGCCTCCTAGATTGCTTAAGTTTCTTGGGAAACTTTTCTAGCTATGTTAATTTACAAGGATTTTTTTTTAATTTTTTTTTTCAAATCCCATGAGAGCTGCTGGAGAACACAAAAATTGTAACTGTAATGTGCTAGGCTGACAATACAAGCATAGCTAAGTGCGAGAACATTTCTTATTTCCAGCAAGAAGTACCTGGTGAGGAGCAGTTGTGCTGATGTTGGAGCTGATTTTCCTTCAGTGCAACTACAACTTGTGTGATCTTTTTGCCACTACAAAGATCTTTTTAATCCTGTCATTCGTAGCAGTCACGTAGGAGGTTATTTTCTACTTTCTACGGCTTCACAAACATTATCTTGTGGAACTGGTGGTCTGTTGCAGCTGGAACGACGTTGTGCAGATCTTCTCTGGGGTCTGTGTGAACTCAGGAATAATTGATCACAAGAAACAGATGGGAGTGGTCCATCTGTCCTACTGCAAAAGGTGTTGGATTTTCTCCCAAGCTATGCAAAACCGTGACCCTGCATAGCTTTGAGCTTCTCTGCTGTTTACTTAAGTACTGAAGTGTTGTGTGTCTTCTGTTTCTTATGGCTGTTACTCAGCTGTGGAAAGAAATACCAAGTAATGTAACCACTTTCTTCCAAATCTTGGGCCAGAATCTCAGCTGGTGGAAGTCAGCAGAGCTCCACTGACATTATTAGTTCTCCAGTGATTCACACCAGCTGTGGATCTGGTCTTCTGTCTCAATTTATGAAGGGCTTGAACTAAATGTCAGGAAATATGAAATGATCTCTTACAGTCAGCAGTTCTCCAGATGTGTTAATGGAGTTTAAGTTTACCAAAAGGCAAGACTTCAAAAAGTGATCCAACAGAAGAATAAACTTTCAAGAATGCCTTACTTGCAGGCTTTTTGGCAAGAGAGGACTATACAACTCACTGCAATTTAAAGAAATTAAGTCAGTTATGCATTAGCGTATGGTAATACAGCTTCAGTGAGAATCCAAGGTTCAAAATAATTTCACAGCACAAAGCAAGCTGTTGCCATTCAGTGAATAATTGCCATGTAAATAGGAATCATCAAGTCTTAAAACCAAAGTTAAGTTGCTTGTGAACTTCATGTAAAGAGCCCAATGCTTCCACTTTGCAAGTGTCGTTGGGTTTATTCACAGGCATGGTAATACAGCTTGTGGAGATTAAATGAGGACCATGTTCTTACAAGAACACAGAAGCTTAATAGTCCTAGCTGTGTAAAGTTGAGACTCCACAGTGATTTGGCTTATAGCTGTGATCTCGTGTATGGTGCTGAAAACGGTTATTTTAGCCGATGAGGATAAAATTGTTGTTGAAGTTGCTTAAGCACTGTCAGACTTGCTTTTCAAAATCAGAAAGTGCTGGGATAGGTGAAACCTCAAAGTCCACAAATGTGGAGTCCCGGAAGTCTTTTAGTCATGTGCCTGTATGGCGTATGAGGATATGCTCTAAAAAAAAAAATTCCACTGCCTGAAGTAGCCTGTGGTAGTACAGAGGTCTTCGCAGCCTAATTTATTTGCTGATGTGACCTTTCAGAATTAATTAAAATTATCAATGTGTGGCTTTATACTGTGTGTTTTACATACATTCTCACTGGAGTCTTAGTGCTTTAGACAGACTTAGAAAGGTAAAGGCACAACACGCCTTCAATAAGTAACCTTGAGCATCACACTGTGTTGGAGTATGCTACCTATATTTGAAAGAAAATTATGGTACAAATAAATTGACTGCTGGCTGTGGAGTGATCTGATCCTGATGACCAGAGGTCATTGGCTAAGGGTCTGATTCTGGCAGGTTTGTTCCACAGTTAGTCCAAGTGACTTTTGATGAGACACCCGTCTGTCTAGATGTCACTGCATACCAACAGGAAAAAAAATATGCTTGGACACAATTTATTCGGACCTGAAGGAAAGCGTTTTGGAAGAATTCACAGAAAACGCTAGTTAGACTTCCAGAGAAAGAAAATATCATAATCTGGATATACCAGTACATTGACTTTACCATGGTTTGCAGAGCTGGAGTGATGGATAGCATGGTGAGGAAACCCTTGTGAATAACAGAGAGCTCTTAGGAAGTGACAGCATTCCAGAATCGGCATTTACTGGGCTTTTGCTGATTCTCCAGGAACACAGGGGGCTCCACCTTGAAATGAAAATCATTCCTCAGGTCCACAGCAGGAAACATCGTGGTGAAACCTCTGAACCTCCAAGGGCCTGACAAACTTGAGGTGTGAGAGGCTATGAATCATGCAGTGGCTGGGGTCTTAGGAAACTTATTGTACTTTGAAGACTGCAACGTTTTATAAAACCTTCTGCTCCCTAGAGATTTCTGGGTAGGGGTTCTGGGAAACTTGGTTCCGAATCTGTTGGAAATTCTTTAAAAAGAAGAAAAATTACTGAATTTTTGTAACTATGTTGGCTCTACAACATGGAGCAATTAACGGCAAGTGGTTGAGTTAGTCTGAAGGTAAAGATTGCTTTTGCAAGACTTGTAGGTGTGGCTCTTAGGGACTGGTTTAGTGGTGGACTTGGCAGTGTTAGGTTAATGGTTGGATTTGCTGATCTTAAAGGTTTCTTCCAATCTAAGTGGTTCTATGAGTCTATGATCCTATGCCTCATTGCACTAAGCCCCCATATATGGCAGCATTTGAGAGTAACACTTTCTATCGCTTCTGTCTAGTTCTTTCCATCCTGGTGGCTCATGTGTTGGCCTTGGTAATACATGAATTTTTCACCTTCTGTCAGGATTACACCACTGGAATATACCTGGGCATGAAGACATCAACCCTTATGAAACTTCAACCGGTCCAAAATCCTACAATACCAGCACATCACATCTGTTCCATGCTTCCTGCATTGATTCCCTAGGGCATACTGAGCCAAGATTAAGAGATTCTGTCTTATTTTCAAAGCAGCTAGTGATATCAACCTGGTGTATCTTGTCACTGAGAACACCCTTATCTGTGACTGATAATTCTCTTAAAGCTTGCAAAAGCAAAGTTGACTCTTCAGGATTCAAAGATTTTTTGCAGATCTGGCCTACGCATATAAGATTAATTCCTGTGGGGATCAGAATCTGTTGCACATGCCACCATCTTTGGAAACACGAGCTGTCTTTACCAGAGTGGTGTCTCATTGAGAGAGGAGAAACAGTGAAGATGGGTTTTTGAGAAACACAAGGAGCCATTATAGCCAAGAGACATTTAAAGTGTCTACGTTGGTGAGGGCAGCCAAAGGTGTGCTAAGTAGGACTGATTGATGCGGAGTGGCACGTTAATCAGTGCAATGGATGTCTGATTCAGGCCTGAAGTTTTCAGATAGGGCTCTGTGATGCCCAGCTATACGAGTGCAAACGCACACCTCAGCATACACACCAATGAACGGCAAGTGCTTCTCTTTGCATACATTTATAGCAAATGTAAACACAACGTACATAGGGGGAAAGGCCATGGATTTGAAAGTCCCTGTATTCCCTGTGGATTCCTGTATTATGAAAGGATTTTCTTCTTTTGCCTTTGTTTTCTTCTGCTCTGCTGTTTGGGAGAGAGGCTTGCACCTTCGGGGAGTGGACCTTTGAGACAACTCAGATTCTTCGTGTGCCTCCGTGTCAAACTGATGGACAACAGACATGTGCTTAGCACCAGGGAAAAAATAAAGAGCAGTTAGTAGAGCATCATGCTGTGCAATAGCAGCAGAGCAGATCCTTTGCATATTTTCTGCATTTGGCTCTCCCTAGCTTTCCATGTGAAAACTGTGGGTGAAATGGTCATTCTCAGGGTCCTAACATTCGTAACGAAATAGCTGAAGCCTTGACATTTATAAGCTGAGTTTCATCTGTTTGTTTTGCCATTGCCCTCTCAGAAGTAATTAGCGCTTACAAAAAAGCACTTTTCTCTTACATGTAGCCTTAACAAAAAGCTCAAAATACACTATTAAGTGGTTACCTTGGCTGTGTATATGTTGGGATTGTTTATATCTGTATCTGAATTTGTATCAAATCTCTCTGTTTTATATTTCCAGACCCAGTCTGGCCTCACAGAAGACATTGGGCAAGCATTCCCCGGATCTGATGAATCTTGAAACACTGGAAAACACTTGTGAGCCAGAGGACCTCTTTGGTGACATCTAGCTATCTGTTGGCTGAGAAACTGAGAGACTGACGCTTCTAATAGAGATAAACTGCAAAACAGAAAGGCTTTGTTGTAGACACTGAGCTGAAATCTTTGCTCTGAGGTAGTATTCGATGACATATTGCTGTAATCCCCTTGCACTGTACTTGTCCCCATTCTTCACTACACAGCTGTAGACACTTGGCCTGCTAGACTTGATTTGTGACAGCCTTGAAATCAGCTTAGCTGCAGTGTAGATCTTGTATCATGTGATGTGGGGAAGGAGACCACCACCATAGCGTTTTTACATCCTAACAGTCTCTGGCTGCCGATTGTATCCAGAATCAACTGGTTTCCAGTTGTCCCCAGAGGATGTCAGATGTAAAGAAGATTAAGGCTACCACTGTACTTACCTTATATGCTGCCCTTTTTTTGAGCAGCTCAGCGTAGGCGTGGTCTAGCTAAATCATCTTCCACTTTGACTGAAATACAACTTTCCTAAACTGTGAGTTCAGAACCGTATCTTCTGGCTTGGAGCATCCAAAGAAATATCCTTTCACTTTTTACTTGAAGGTTCCCTGCAGCATTATGCATTATAAAGTATTCCTGCTTTAGGGAGTAAAGTGTTAATCAGGTCAATACTGACTGTATTTGAACATTCTGTAGAAATCCATAGCCTTTAGAATTGTAATTTTTGATAATTCATCACTTTTCTTAAGGTGATTTTTAAAAAAAACCAAACAAAACACCAACAAAAAACGCCCGCGTTCTAAAAATACATCAATTTTGGTTTTATTTGCTTAGACACTGAATGAGTAAAGGGACTAGTTAGCAAAGTGTGTTAGTGCATGACCTTTTCCTGCCCAAAGCTGGTGCATACATTTAGGTTTAGGGCTTCATCGAAGAAAAAGGTAGCAACGTGTATTTACCTTCAGCGGTCAAAATCAAGTGTACGGAGCTAAGCATGCATGTCAGGTTTCTGCTTTGCGGCTTTAAGAGCCTGAACCCATTCTCGTTTGAGGCAGAGGGAGCCAGTGCTTCTCGGAAAGGACATGCTCCAGCAAGGGTGTTAAACATGTGAGTAATCCCGTTGAAGTCAGCAGGACTATGCAACCTAGTCCTGCCTCTGTGCTCTGCGGCTTGCAGTGGTCCTTGGAAACTACTTGGTATTTTTGAAAAGGCAGCTTATTTAGGCCCTGATTCTGCCAGAATTCAATCCTATGTTTAACTGAAAGCATCCGTGTCGGTATTTGCAGGATCAGGGCCACATTTAAGAACTTACATGAGGATCTGGGAATCCTATATTTAAGCATTCCTTTCTGGAAAACATGGTCACAGCATTTTAAATTCACAAAGGGCTTTGGGACAATGATATAAATCACACAGTAAAACGTGAATGGCCAAAATATTTTGCTTGCTACAAAGACTTTGTGCCTGAGAAATGACAGGACCACAAAAGACCTATTCATACAGCCATTCATAGACATTGCCTGATTTAAAATCTTCCAGCGCTGATCTGACAATGCTTTCAGCAAAAGCCTGTATATCGTTTCAGTTTTAATGTGAAAATGTTCCATGACTTAACCCACAATACAAGAGCTTGGTTTAATTGTGCCTGCAGCGTAAAATGAAGGTAAATGGAGCTGAATATCCCGCGAAAATCTGCTTTCAAGAAACTGTTGGTTTCTAATAGTAAAACGTTCTTATATAAATAGGAAATGTTACACACAGTTGGCAGATGTAATAAAGTCTGTCGGAATGTTTATTCTTTTCTCTTTTTTTGAAGTTTATAGAGTCAAGCGAGGAGTTGAGCAGAAAATTACATGATGGTGGATACATACCTTGGGCTATATGAGCACAGGTGTGTCGTCTAGTTAGGGTTGCTGTGGTACAGACCCAGTTTCCAGCCAGCTGAAACTGTTTGTATAAGCAGGGACACCTCCTCTTCCCTCAACGCCTTACACTATGTCAGTCTCCACAACTGTCTATAAAGTGTTAGTGAAATGCTCTTTCCTGAAGACGTGTGTGAGAAAGGATTGCTTTTCTGCTGATAAGGTTTCATTTTCCAGTTGACTTTGAAGAGGAAAGACACGACAAAATGAGCACAAATTATTTGTGAGAGCAGATTTAGTATTGCAAAAGCTGCAGAAAATCCGTGGAACTTCTTTAGGATGCATATTTGTCCACAAGGAATGGGGGCATCCACTTTATCCTCAAAGTCATTCATCCGGATGCATTGAAATAGACCCAGTGGCCTTCATTGACCAAGCCAAGTAAAATCTGTTTCAGATTAACCTGTGATTAAGTTTGGGAAGGGAACTCAGTAAGAACGCCTCTTACGTATTTTTCAAAACCCTACTGCATTAATATGATACTCAGTGGTGCTTGGTTAGGTCTCCAAGAAAAGCTGGGATCTTTTCTATCACTCCACGCCAATGGAGTTTCTGCTGCAGGGGCTTTCCAAAGCTTACAGAGCAGAAGGGTTCCCTTGTGAGTCAACAGACAGTGCTCCTATTCATATATCAAATATAATGTTCACCCATTTCACAATGGCATAACATCTCATAGTTAATGTTCATGCTGTGATCCGCCATAATCATTGGATTCTTCAGTGCAGAGTTACTGGGTAGTCACTTGTTTTTCCATTCTGTGTTTGTGCAGCTGACTATTCCCACGTGGGTTTCGTAACTGGCATTTAACCCTATTGACTTGCATCCCATTCTGGAGCTGATTTCTCTAGTTTGTCAAGATTATTTTGAATGCTCATTCTTCCTCAGCTTTTTGGGGTGTTATGGGTGAATGTTGTAAGTTCGTTCTCCATTGCTAACATCCAGCCCATTAGTGAAAACACTAACAGTCCTGGACTCAAGCCTCACTCCATTCGACCTTCTATTTAGTAGAACTACTAAACTTAGACTTACTTTGTGAGCACGGTTTTCTAACTCACCTTTTGGAAGGCCATGTTTTCCAGGCATGCCTATAAAACTGTCACATGCAATAGCCTGACATGAGACGTCAGTCAATTGCTTCTCCCTCGTCCAAAATATTTCAGTGGTGACAGAAGACAAAATAGAGAAACATGCCCATAAACGGTTTTTCAAGACAGGAAATTAACCAAAGTTAAGAAACGCAGATCAAATTTTAAAGGCCATCCTTAATTAATACTTCTGTTTGATATTACTGTGCAAATGATTTCCCAAATAATTTTTTTTCTTCTGTTTAAACTGTACTTTTGAGGAAGACAAAACATGCATTTGTTTTACAGGAGGAAAGCTGTGCTATCTTTCATTAACGGTTAGACTCATCTAGAGTTTTTCACTTTTAAAGTAACTATTTAAACAGAGTGTACATTTTTATGCATAACAATTTGTCATTTGAGGTTTGAAAATTGCCTGTTCACCCAGCAGATCTTTTAGTTCAAAAAGATTGACAATGTATTTTTCAAGAGCAAAATAATTGTTCTGAACCAAAGAAAACCCACCTCTTTTCCTGAGAAAGTGCGGTGTAAAGTATTGCCTTTGGGATGAAAATATTATTTTGACTTTGAGATAATGTTTTGCCTATCTGTATCACTGTTGTAACTAACTTCTGGCTATTATTCCCAAAAGTAGACACCCGTGTGTTTATACGTGTGTATTCGTTCTATTGTTCTTCCTTGCTTTGCACCTGTAACATATAAATTATTGTGTGTATAAACATGTTTGTCTTGAAATGTTTAGTACAGTCTAGCTGGCTTTGACAATTTCTGCAGTTTGATCTAGCAGCCCAGAGGTACTTGAGGAAAGAAAAAGCCCTTACACATGAGAACTGAGATGCTGCTAAATGTTTAAGGTTAAGCTGCTCTTTTTTCTGACTTGCCATCTGCTTTGAGGGAAAAATAAAATGAGGAAACAGTGAAGTAAAAATGGTAGGAAAACACGGCAATGAAAGTGTGTCCAGACTGCTTAGAGACTGAAGGTAATGAATGTCTTCTGAGCAATACCAGCTTAGAAAAATGTGCCAGGAGCTGGTTTTCCTACTGAAAGGGCAGCAGCTAGGAGAAGCTTCGCATCTTCTGGAAAACCCCTTCTGTTCCCCTTCGTCTCCATAGTGCATCAGGGCTTAGTACCTCTTTTCTGCTAAGTATTTTTCTGCTCTAATTTGATTCTAATTCCCCTCACAAAGTCTGAGGTCTTATCAAATCTTTTTCCTAAATTTCCTTTTGGCAATCTGTCATCCTCCATCTCATTTCTTTTCCATATAAGGTTGGTCAGCTTCTGAATTTTCATCCTTCCCTGACCATTACATGATTTCCCTGCTATTATAAAATACACTCCAAAACCAATTTCATTCATAAAACCTATCAGTATTAATCTGCTACTGTTAGAAAAACACTGTGTATTTTTAAAATGGACATGACTAAAATGGAAAATACCAAGCTGAAGGAAGATAACTTCTGCGGATCTTAAAGGATGAGTCTTGCTACCAATCTCATTCGTTCGGCACTTTCATCAGTGGCACTGACACAAAAAGTAGGAACTCCAGTGAAACCTGCTGAGGATGTGTGTCTGGGAAGCCTTATGAGAAACAGCTGTTTATTTTTTGAAGTAAAAGCAGCTGCCACCTTTAAACAACACGTGAGCAAGGCATGCGGGATCAAAAATTTCTGATGGGTCATGTTGTGGAGTTGTGTATGCCTGTTCACAGAGGGAAAGAGCACGGGGTGGGGGGAAACAGTAAAGCTGTGAAAGCCCAGGAGCATGGGTGGGGAAAGCTCTGGGAGTCCAGCCTGAGAAAAAGAGAGAGCATGTGAGAAACAGAGAGAGAGACAAAGAGAAAGTGAGAGGTTTTTTGGCCTAAATATTGACTGGAAAAAGGGATGAGGACTGAGCCTGAGCTAAACACTTGACTCTGTTTAATTCATTCTGTTTGGGGAGCAGGACTGCAGCAGATGCCTGGCATTGTCTGATCTTGAATTGCCTGCTAATCCCACTGGTCACAGAGGATAACAACAACTGGAAATTGCTTTTTTTGCCAGAATTCTCAAGTCTTGTCAAACAGCTATAGCTGCCTAAATAGCGTCAGAGGTGAGCTGTTTGTTAATGCCCTTGAGAAAAGGGATGACCATACTATTTTTAGGTTACTTCTTGGAAAGGAAGGATAGCACTGGTCTGGTTTTTTATGGCTCTGTTTGTCTTGTGCAGAAGTATTTAACTGAAGAAGATTTTACCATTTTACCTACAACATCACAGAGTCACAGGACAGCTGGGGTTGGAAGGTGACTCTGAAGACCATGTAGTCCAATGCTCACGCTGTGCCTAGTCGGTTGTTACTTAGCAAGCAGAGAATAACATTCATCTGCATCTTCCAAAAAGCTTTAATATAAATAGCAGTTCTGAATGTAAATCACTCTGCTGGGACTTTATAAAGCTTTCTGCACTCACCTGGCAGCACTGCTAATGAATGCTGCGGTCCCATCCCACTGCAAGTCTCTGTCTTCAACGCTTACATGTACCCTAGGTGCTGTAAAGGTTTCTTCTGAGTCATAGCTTTATGCCTCTGCTGAGGCTGAAACCGGTGGGTCCTAGCTGGGATGATCTTCACAATTGGGAAACTATCAATTCCATTTTAACATTTAAGCCAAAAACTGCTGTCCTTACTGTCCTCTGTTTACAAAGGTCCTCTCCCACAAAGAGCTGTTGTTTATTTGAGAGAGACTGAGAGGAACATCTGATGGGAAAGTTGAGGTCCAGATGTAGACAGCCACTCTAGTACTTTCTGAAGGGCATGAAGGTACATATTTAAGCACATGTTTTTATGCAACTCCTACTGTTACAGTACTCATAATGTAGTAGTCATGACTACAGCATGAAGTACCTATGTTGCTCTGAGTAAATTAAATAATAATATCACATTGTCCTTCTTTTCCCGCTTAATTAAATATCACTTGAAAGTCCTGCCTTTCATTTCTACTGCATGGTCCTGATTCACATCGGTTGAGTGTGACCCCTGGATTAAATCGAAGCATCTACCCCAGTTTTCTCATGTTACCCGTTAACTTCTGGTTTTCTTTCTGGGCTATTACAAGATCCTCTTTGACTCCCAAGGTAGATGAAAAGTTATTTTAAAAATCAATTTTAATTTTAACCAAAAGCCAGAGTTCTAAGCAGAAAAGGCTGGGGATAGTTGCACACCATCCTGCAGACAACTCAGGCCATATAAAACACAAAAAGGTAGTAAAATACATTTACAGGACTATTCACAAGCCCAGTAAAGACAGCTGATTCCAGGGGGAGATTAAAACCACTGCCCCGAACCACTTAAATTTAATGGTATTCTCATTGTCAAGCGAGAAAAAAGAAAAACAACTAAGGAACAGCTTTGCTAATGCCTCCTTAGCGCTTGGTTGTTCCTAATGCTTCGAAGTGTGAAGGGAGAACCTGTGTCATAAACGACAAAGCTGGCGATGGGAAAGCGCTGCCCAATTAAGTCACCTCGTCTCCCTTTTGTCAGACTTGGAGGGGAAAACTGCAAGACTGCTCAGAGGCACCGGCTGGAGAGGTGAGGCACGGGTGGAGCTTGGGAAGGAAGAGAGCACCGTTCCTCCCAGGGTGCTGGAGCTGCTCAGCCACCCCATGCTGGAGTCCTGGTGGCCAGGTTGGCTTTGGCTCCTGCGGTGAGACCAGGAACGTTAGCCTATCAGCCTAATGCAGTATCCCAAATGTGGGAAGCTACTGTACTTGAAGGATGTAAGTGAGTGGAAAACGGTCTGGGCTGAATTAAAACGTATGGGTTGAGATGTTCAGCCCAAGACAGTCACCCCAGCTCCTTTGGCAGCAAGGAAAAGTTGGGTATCTTCAGCTTACCTGTCTTGGGATGAGATGACTTGCTCCCAGGTGATAGCCCTCTCTTTCTCCGTGAGTACTGAGGGAATGTAGATGGCAAACACTGAAGCTTGTGGCTGTTTCAGGCCAGGTAGGTGACCATGGGTGGCTGGGTAGGTGACCATGGGGTGGCTGGGTAGGTGACCGTGGGTGGGTGGTGGGTAGCCACCATTGTTGTGGCTTCTGCACTCCTGAGAGCAGCAGAGTGGCTGAGAGTCCCTGATGTACAGGGTTATCAGACCCGTTCAAGGTGGTATGCAAAAAAAGTCACAGCGCACGATGATGTGTCTGTAGACAGTCTGAAGGTGGTCTGTTGTGTTTCACCTGGCGCTGCTGATGTCCAGGGCCCCAGGGCCTGCTCTTGGGGAAAGGTACATTCTCCTGCTGCCTTGGCTGCTGCTTGTTCCTCGTGTATCGTGCAGATGCCAAGCAAAGTCACCTCAAAGGAGAAGCTGGCTTTTAGATTTTTATTTACAAGGACACTGGAAAAGCTTTTATGCCACAAAGAATTAAGAAGACAGAGAAGGAAAGAAAAATGTTTATTAAATAGTCAATAAAAGATATATCAAAATATTAAATACTGTGATCAAGCACAAATCCATCTACTGTGACACAGATTAATTGGGGGTGGGGGTGGGGGTGGGTCTGGATATTCTGGGTTGTTCAGAGACCTGTCTTATGAGTTTCCCACACCATCCGGGTGATATTTTTTTTCTGCTTTTGACTTCTCACTGTATTAGGAAAGGAAGTGCTAGCAATACTCGCTGGTACTATTTCCACATAGCAAGCACATGGTTAATGTTCCTTCATACGGAGGGAAGAAGTTAATCTTTATCCTTTCTGGTAACCTGCTGGAGGCTGCTGGCAGCCCTGGAGCGCACCCCGATCTAAATACCATTTGCTCCATCCCTCCTAGCCTCTGTCTTGCAGCCTCATCCAGAAAACCCTACAACCTGTCCCGAGCCCAAAGGGCATTTATGAGTATGTTCAAACTGAAATGCTGCCAGGAGGTAGCTTTCTCAGTGCCAAGAACAACTGCTGTAGCACTTTGGGTTCAGCAGAGTCCCATTAAAGGCGGCGTAGTCCAGCTTTCCCCGCTGCACTCAGAGGCACGGTGCAAAGCACCCCATGGAGCTGCTGGCACGCACGAGGCAGACAGGGCTGGCAGGCAGGTAGCGCAGACTCCTTCTGCAAGGGGAGTAGTCGGAGCAGAAAGGATCCTGCATTCATACGAGCTGCTGTAAGTTTACTTTGGAAAATCAAAACCTCGTTACACATTGTCTGCAGGGAACTTTTACCAGACATGTTGAAGTAAAGTTCACTCCACCCTCTTTTCAGCAGCTAAGGAGGAAGCCAAGTGCAAATGTTATATTAGGTGTGGATGTAGTGAGTGCAGCAGTACGGCCGGTCCTTAGGAATGGATATGTAAAGCTGAGCACTCAGGTGCCTGACATGCGTAGTAGAACCCAGATATTAAATAACCGAGGTTCAAAAGGGAAGAAAATAACATCTGCCACATCTATACTTCTCCTGCAGTGTTACCCCTGCAAATGCTGGTTGATTATTCCCTACAGCTGGTGCAAGGGGCAGGTAGTAACCCTCACGTAATGCGAGTGACTGAGGATGAGTGAGCCAGTTACCCCGAACTGTCCACAGAGCTGTTCACCTGAGAGTGGAGAAAGCTCGGCGATGTGGAACACCAGTCTTCTGCTCACGTCAGACCATCCCCATCTCATTTACCCAGGACACTGCAGTACAGTGATTTTAAAACAGGGAGAAGTAGAAGTTAAAATACACGATGCTATGAATCTTTCCTACTTGTGAATTAAAGGCACGTGTTGCTGCACAGCAAGGACAGCAAAGCAGCCTTGGGTCTTAGGTCAACTATCATTCGGTGGTCGTGTTCAAGGCTTGCCTGGCTAACCACATTTCTTCCAAAAGCTGTGGCAGGTCTGTGAGAAAAGAATAGCTGAGTGTGGGTTTCTGAGCGGCTTCTCGTCTTCCCCCCGTTAGCCACGCAGCGTGGTGTCGGTGTGGCTGATAGAGAGAAAAGCATGTGTCCTGCTTTTTAAGTCTGCGGGTGCTTTAGTTTTATGACTCTATCCTTCCCACAACAGAGCCAAAAACAAAGAGATGGGAAATGAAATCAGCTGTCTAGAAGCTGTACTAATAAATATCTATAAAAATAAGATTGGATTCCCAAGAACAAAAGAGCAATTGAGACATTTAACCTAAACATCCATAATAAACTAATCAGAGGTGATTTATGGTGAGAAGTATTTTATGCTGCAAAGACACGGAGGAAGTGAAATAATTTCTGCCTAACACTTGGCCTCTTGCGGCCTGTCTCATTCCTCCTCACGCAAGCTTTGGAAAGATGTGACAAACCTCCTCATGACAAATCCCAGGAATGTTGTGTCTTCCCCTTTGACTTCAGTTGAGCTGAGCAGCCAAACTGGATGATGATTTATTGCAAATGCTCAATAATAAGATGCAGTTAGCCCAGAATAAGCTGTTGTTTTGCAGTTTTTTTAATCTTGATTTTGCTTTCATTTTTGTACAGAGGAACTAACTAGCAATATTCCAGTTTTCCAGTGTTCTTTCTCCAACTAGAAGTGTGGTGAGGACCTTTCCCGTTGCTATCACCAATTTCAATGCATGATTCATCTGCCTTCAGATGCTTTTTGCATCTTTTAGCAGGTGCATTTGCTTAATAAAACTTTGTCAGAGGCGTGTATGAGCATGTGATTGGGATTCAGGCCACCAGAGGAGGTAAGATCAGTCAAAGGGAAGACTCAAGCAGAACTAGAGAGATGTCTGTTTTAATGGAGTGGTGCACTCAGATCTGAGATGGAGCTTCAGGTACCGTTCACCGCTGCCTAGAGCTGTTCCCTGTCACAAAGTTCATGGACAAACTTGCCTTCATGACAGCAGGGCATACGTGACCCATCAGTAAGATTTACAGGAGAAGTGATGTTGTGTGAAGTTCCTCCTAAAGCATAGGGGTCCACGCCATGGAACCTGCAGGCTTGCCTGGTGCAAGACCCCTGCAGAGGGGACACCTCTGAAGTTAAAGTCCCCAAATTAGGCCAAAGTTTTATGCATGAAAACCACTGGCAGTTCTTAAAACAATGGGATGGGGGAGGGTGACCCTGCTGGTTTCATCACTCTGGTTCAAGACCGTAAAATGAGAAATGAAACTTAACTAGCACAAGATGATACGTAAGCCAAAAAATGAAAGATGCAGTCTCTGATTTCACAAAAGATATACGTGTGTTTCACAACAACTTCTTCGTATTATTTCGCTCCCCTTCAGCACGTAACTGATATTGAGAGATATAATTTAAAAAAAAAAAAAAAACCAGGCTACAGTGGAGGTAGTCACATTCTGGGCAGCTTTTCCTGTTTAACAGTGATTTCTGTTTCCCAGCTCAGGCGAAAATGTTCAAATTGATCTTCACATCTTGGTCGGGCTGGTCTGAGGTTATTTGTTCTCTTATTGCTTGTGATTGTAAGACATCCACCCTCCCTCTCACCGGGACTGCGTTGCCAAATAGAAGTTACTCCACATCCAGCCCTGTGATTACAATTTGAATAGAAAACTGTCACAAAATAAAATCCCTTTGAGGGCTTCGAAAATGTCTCAATAAATTCTAGTGACAGTGGTGCTTTTCTTTATTTGCCTGGCTAGATTTATACTTTAGCCCTCTTGAATTGCTTTCCATTGTAGCATATAATTACTTGACAGAGTTTTGCTAAGGGGGTCCATGATTCAAATCCTCACCTCACTCCAGTCAACCCCAAAGCTCATGCAGACCAGGAAAGCAAGGATGTGACCCACGTGCTTTTTAAAGTTCATGAAAATGGTACTGCATGGCTAAGATGACAGACTAGAAGTAAACCAGAAAATGCATAGGAGCACCTTAAGGCAGGAGGGCTCTGATGGTCAGGGTAGTGTATGAAAAGGGATCTCCCTTAGCTGTGCTTTAGAGGAGCAGGGTAGTCCTTGGCGGAGTCGAAAAGCAGGAGGGTTTGATTTATTTATTTTTTTTTATTTACTGAAGAGAAGAGCTTAGGCTGCAGGCTGTGGTACCACCAGTGGCCCCAATCCTAAAGATGGATGCAGTTTAAGAGGTCCTCTCTGTCTTCCTCTGTCTCTGCTGAGGGATTCTCCGAGTTATCCAGGTGTACCAAAAACAGCACTAGGGGCTTCAGATAACTTCTGAATCAAACTCATACATCTATGAGTTTAATTGAGTATAGCTGCCCTGAATGTAGGATTGACTGAAGACCTGTGAGCTTGTGCAACCAAAAACTACCTTTGCTGTTAAGATCTTTGATGGATCGTTTTGTGATCTTTCAAAATCCTAAGCAGAAATACTAGGTAACATTTCAGCATCCTCTGATGTTTGTCATCCACAGAGGGTATCTATAAGAGAGATGTATCATAAACAAAAAGGGTTTGGAAGGTGGCATAAGGCAGTGGGAAATGTGAGAGGGAGCCAGTAACGGAGCTTCAAGCATAGCCAAAGAAGAACTGAACAAACAAACTGAACAAACTAAAACAAACAAAAGGAAGTGGCTCTTCGTGCAACCCCTGAAGCTCGTTGCCAAAAGGCAGGGTGGATGCTAAAAAGCTAACACGGCTCCAAGAGGAAGCAGCTGAAGTGTTCTGTAAAAGGCTTACCAAATGCTGGCCCAGAAGGTCTCATCTGGGGGATGAGAGAGGAACGGGGGAGAGGTATCATACATATTTCCCTGTTCCTATGTGTCCCTAAGCTACTGCTTCTCACTGCTGTTGTGAAGAGATGCTGAACTGGGTAGAGCTATGATCTAAGCTAGCCATGACTGTTCTTACGGGTATAGCTCATTAATAGGTCACTGTATGCCTTGCCTGGGAAGTAAAGCAGTTGCAGGACCAAAAGGGAAATTCCCACAGACATTGGTGGTGTAATGAACCTGGGGAACGTTGGCTTACAACCAGTCATGCGATTTATGAGTAAGGCAGGTTGTTATCTCCGCAGTGCTCCTTACTGCCCGTCTCCCCGTGGGTAGCCCTGCTGCGCATCATACGGCAGCACCAAATGTGATCGTTGTGTCCTTCCATACGAGGTCAGAGCTGAGTCTGGCCCTTTGTCTTCTCTTCAGCCTCCAGAGGTTAAAGTAATGCTTTGCCATGGTATTTGGCACAGTGTAGTGAGCTGTGTTTCAGCCAGCGTCATAAAATTTCCTATTCAGATATTTAAATTTAACACCATGTAGTCACTTATTAAATGAGGTGCATATGTTTGCAACTGCTGCAACAGCAAAGCCTTTGCTGTGCAAGTCAACATCTGGCCAGCTGCCGACAGGGACAGGTATCAACCCATAAAGGCACAATGTTAGGCACAGGTACAACCCTGGAGCATCCATAGGCTGCTTGTGGGAGGTCAGTGGTAGAAAAATGCAGTTTCTGTTTCAAGTGCAGAACTTGTAACCTTGCAGCTGGACAAGGTCTAGTTTGTGTTACAGCATGTTGTCTACCCGTGTGTCTTCTTGTTAAACATCTTGGTCTCCATTTTCTTTTCTACACATTTTCATAGTGCTCCCCTGTGTGAAAAACATTTCTTGTGTTTCAGCCTGAGACACATTTTGCTGGCTAATTATAGTGTTTGGTTTCCGTGGCCAATTGCTTTTGGATTAAAGTGCAATGTTCTTGAGATAATGTTCTTATGATTGTTTGATTTGATCATAAATGGAAAATAACAGAGCTGGTACTAGGGAATCAGCCCCAGTAGCTGCTTGCTCCCTCCCCTCCTCTCCCTGTCAGCCACATTCATGTTGCTCAATCTATTGGGAAGATTGTTGCAGCGCAATTGCTTTGTTAGCTGTCTCCATTAACATACCAGAGCCAGCAGCTTAGGGAGGACGATCGGTCATGGTGCCTTGTTTTTCTGTTCATATCTCACACTAGTTCATTAAAATTATGAACGTGTTGTGAAATGAAAATAAATATAATTCGGGCTTATCCGGTGTAAAACTAGCTTAGTCATGCCGAGATAGTGGCTGTCTACATCTGTTAATTATATCCTGACAGGCCTCAGCTTGAGACTTTTAAGACATCACAGGATTTTCTGAGATCTCTTGATACAAACTTTTTTCCCCTAAAGTGCAGGAACAAGGGCCAGAAAAAAAAAAATTTTGTTCTTATAAACATCACCGTGCTCAGTCTGTCAGTCGAGATGTGAATTACACTTACTCTCCATTTATCTGGCACACAGGATTTGTCTTCAGAAAACCCGTTGGCCGTGTGCTTGCATGCCGCATTCGTAGCTGCACACGACAGCCTGCAGTGCTCAGCGCTGGTGCCTGTCATGCCGGGTGCCACAGCTCTCCAAAGACTAATTCGGTTGGGAGCTGGCTTGACACCAAATAGCTTTTGTCGAGGAAATCTCTGCTCCCGCTCCCCCAAAGTGGTCTTAGCTTCAGGAGCTGCAAGCGTCAGTTGGTGCCCTGAGGGTGCTGGAGACCAACGCCCTCCAGTTCCTCCTATGAAGCATCTCCCTTCGGTGGTGGATCTGCTAGGAGTCCACCACTGAGGTCACATCTTCACGCAGTCAGCAAGGGAAGACAAAAAGGCAAACCCTGTTTCTTGTTGGAGTCCTAGCCTGCAGGATATGTGTTATTTCACCTTCATTTTAATATCTTGCGTTTCTCTCTTAGGTTTCTTGAGCCATCCTGCTCATACATGGTAGATCTATTCGGTGTACTGATTGTGATGGTGCAACCAGCACTGGTGCACTGCAGATACACCTACAGAGGGCATCTGTTGGGCAAGTTACTGAACCTTATACAAAACAACCTGTTGTAACTTAGAGGGGAATCTTCATTACAGAAACTCTGAAAAATAATATTATCTTTTACGCTTAAAGCAGGTTATTTTCTGTTTTGAATTTTAAAATGCTGTAGAGAGCCCAACAAGTAAGTGTTAAAACTTCTGTAAGAAACACATATGGAAGAGGAAGGAGTTGCTAAGTACAAGCCAATGCTGGATACCTAAAGCCCAGAGAGAGAACAGATGTTTTACCACCTGCATGTCTTTTCTACCAGAAAATAATTCAGATTTGGATGCTTCACACTGGATCAGGTTTTTTTTCTTTTTTAAAGCTGACTTCCCTTCCCTTTATGTTTAAAGTGTAAGTGGGGGGTGGGGGAATACATTAGCATTATACTCTAGGTTTGCACGGTGCTTACAGGAAAATGTTAAAATGAAGTTTCTGTCTCTAGGGGTTGATAATGTATGGTTAGTGTAGGGTTGTTATGAAAAGAACATAGTTACAGCAAGAGCATATGGCCAGATAAAAGAAGGGATCCAGCCTTTTGGAGATGCTCTTCTCATGGAAAGGGAAAGGCAAAAGCTCACTGGAGCACAGACATGTTGTTAGTTGCAGCTAAGCTCCGTGTTTTCCTTCCAAAATATAAGGGTATTGCTTCAAGACATGCAGTATACTTCAACGGTAATTTTTGGTGAGAAACTGTTATTTCAGCCATAGGGGTAAGGTTGTAGGGAGAGACCCAAGTGAAGTGCAAACATTGTGACACAGAATCGCTGAGCAAAAAAGGTGCAAGGAATGGCTTAGAATGGGGTGAAATCCAACGAGTGTGCCTGGCCTAGGGGATGTGAGGTGATGGAGGTGTCCTCTCGGGGGCTGTCCTCTGTGTGCTGATGGGTCAGAGTACAAGAGGGCAGCAGGAAAGCCAGCCACAAAGAGACTGAAGAAAGGGGTAAGTTAAATTAACCCAGATAACCAGGTTTGTAGGTGTGCATCTTGGTAGATCTGAGCTAACAAACAGGATTAATTTTGCTTATCACAGAATCATAGAATGGTTTGGCTGAGAGGGACCTCTGAAGGTCATCTAGTTCCAACCCCCCTGCCGTGGGCAGGGACACCTTCCACTAGACTAGGTTGCTCCAAGCCCCATCCAGCCTGGCCTTGAATGTTTCCAGGGATGGGGCATCTGCAACTTGCCTTTGGCTCTAAAGATGCAACATCATTACTGCGCACTGTCACCGACACAGAGCTCTTGGCTCTGTTCAGCAGGCGTTTTGCCTCCCACCGTGCAGAGCATGGCTTTCTAAGCATGGCCGGTAACGTAATGATAGCTCATACTCTGCCATGAGCGACACAGCGCCTAGACACAACAGTGCAGAATACTTCCATTTCTAAACAACTAGAAGAGAGTTTACTTTACTGACAGATAAACAGGAGGAGGCAGCTGTAAAAAGAATCCCATTGACCACTGACCTGAAAACATGTAGCTTTCCATAAAATAAGCACAAACTAAATAAAAGTGAATATTTAGATTCTGCAGAAATACTTCCTACAGAACCAAGACAATCTTAGAGGGTGATATGAACAGAATATGTGAATAGGGAAAAGGCATGGCTTTCTAGGCTGAATTACCATGCATTTCAGTATTACCATGTGGACATCTTTATTGTCCCAGATTAGACCAAAGCAGGTGGCCTGGCTGCTTCTGACTGTACATGAACCAAAGATGAATTCAGACTCTGGCTTCACAAAACAAGCCCAGATCTACACATTGTAGGCCACATGCCTTCAATAATCTAAAGAATGGTGTTAGTGGCGTAGCACCAGAAACAGCCTCAATTTTGTTGGTTCTTTTGGTTTGTGGGTAGGGTTTTTTTGCTTGGTTTTGATCAGGTTTGGTATGTACCTAAAATAAGTGTGCGTGTGAGGGGAGGAGGTATACATGGATGCCATCTTATTCAATTCTATTCTTCACTTGCAAAGACCAGAAATAAATTTAGTGATAGCTGCAGTTAATATATGCAAAGTTAAACCACTGGTAAGATAGGGGAACTTAGAGCAATCTGGAATTCTGATCTTTCACTTTCTCATAAATAAAAATACTGATTTACTTTTTTATCCTTCCCAGTCACCTTCCCCACAACAGGTACCTGAATTTAAATCCAGTTGCACTTCTTAGTTGGGGTAACAGGCTGATAAATGACGGGCATGTCAGGAGTGGGGTTGGCATACCAAAATACAAGAGATTTGTTTATCTGAATTTGTCTCAATACCATTGAAATCTCTCAAGAACTCTGCTACCTGAAGTGCCTAGGAAAGATGACCAAGCTCTGTACATGTTCTTTGGAGGTCACCTGAATTAAAGGCCAGTGTCTAAGCACTAAGCTTACCTGCTACGAAGTTTACATTCACACTCAAACATCTATCCACCAGATCCTTCCAGGATGCTATCCCTGGTATGTAACTCCTGTTTAAAACCCAAGCTTTATTGTGACACAGCTACACCTGGCTTAAGTCATAGTAAAAAATTTTGAGATTCTATATAGTATTTCTCTCAGGTATCACCTATGTTTACAAGGGGATTTAAGGTTCAAACCAAGTTGCTGGGTTTTGGTGGGGTTTTTTTGGGGGGGAAGGGGAGGACACCACCACCTCCACACCCAAACTTCAATGTCAAGTCATTCATCTTCTAAATAACCAACTGACTCTTGTTCCCCACGGCATGTTTTACCTGGATGCCACAGTGCATGACTACTACTCAACCACTGCAGATCATCTACTGTAAACTCTTTCCTACCAAGGTCAAACTGACTGGTCCAAGACAAAGAGCAATAAATTCCTGAAGAAAATCTAAGGAGTAAAATACTGCCAGCAAGCTCTCACAAATCAGTGGTTTCCCAATGAAGATTGAAGGAAATTAATAGAAGTCCCTGCGCTGTTGGAAAGTGCTGGTATAAACTGTGTACAAGCCACAGACCCTGCAGTAGCAGCAGCAGATGGACACACCAGACCAGGTTTGGTTACACATGCATCTGGAGAATGTGTAAGAGGAGTGACCATCACGAGACGTGTTATTAAGCCGCCTGCAAAGGCAAGCGAGCTCTTGGTGTATGCGGCGAGGCAGCACTTACAGCTCAGCTTCGGCGATACCACAGCCTTAGCGAGCAGCTCAAAGCATGGGCACAGCTGGCTCCTGCCGGAGAAAGGCGCAGGCAGCCTGTGTCTCTGAGGTCACAGACCCAGAAATCCAGACACCCAACACAAGCCGTCCCATCCCAGGGTGCTGCAGAGCGCTGGCACCCTCTCACTGTCCGCCGAGCGGCACACCAGGGTGCCCGCAGCCAGCGCCAGCCTCTTCTCGTGATGCTGCAGCCACATCCAGGCCGAGCTCACGGCACAGCGGCTTCGGTGCGGCAGCATCTGCGCCTTGGTTTGCCTCAGCGTTTGGATCTCTGAGTTGCTTGTGGATCAGCTCCTGGCGTGACACAGTTGGCAGCGAGGTATTTCAAGGCAAATGAAAGTTGTCTTTGCTTCCAAGTTCCCACTGTATACCTCTTTGGTGCCATACCACATCCCTGTACATCCAATGGACTTGAAAGTAGTAATTATGGAAGAGTGAAACACTTCTTTGAGAAGATACTGTCCTACAATCAAATAGGGAAACTGGTTTTATTTTCACTTTCAACTGATGGACTAGTTACTAATGGGAAATAACCACCTTTCCGAGCTGTATTTATTATTGTTGCCATGTGGCACTTCTGTCCAGTGGATTAGTTGGCTAAACATTTTTTCTAGGAAACATGCAGATGTGGTGATAGCATCACATCTTAGAAATTCAAATTCAGTTTTTGCCAGGTGGTGTGTCCTATAAAAATTCCCAGAAAGTCCAAGAAAAACTGGAAACGAGAAGTAAACAGAAGTCCAAATGTTGCTTCAGATTATTTTGGGGATTCCCATTCAGGCCAGATTTTTGTTCCTCAGTTTCCTTAGGTTGAAACTCTCAATCCAAAGCAAAATTATTTTTTAAGGATGAGAAAATGTTGCTTAATCCCAAAGTAATGTTTTAGTTGACTGAAAGCTATAAACTTTGGATCAGCCTGAAATAAAGGTGTTATTTTCTGTTTGTCCTCTATTTTGTTTGTTTTCAACCAGCAGTTAAAAAAAAATAAATCTGTTTTCTCCTCAGCTCTGATTATAGGTGAGAAGTGCCAACAGAGCTGCTGGGAATTATCAGAATGAAGCAATGAGGAGAGTTCGACCTTTCCCCATCCTCCCCAGGCAGCCTGACTCTTCTGCCCTTGGGGCCTTCTGAATGTATTTAGGAAAGGTGAAGGACAAAAACTGCCTCAGACATGAGATCATCTTTGATGAAGAGTTGCTTTAAAAGTTACGCCTTTTGCCATAAGCATTAATAAGCTTTTTCATGCTAAACTTTTCTTCTGTTGTTTTTGTGCTTGAAACAGTTCTTTTCAAATATTCTGACGTGTAACTTGCATTGACTAACACCAACCGATGGATACTACATGCTTATTAAACAAGTTAAAAAGTGACCTGCTTGGGGACCCTCTTGGTGACAAAACACCAGGATTTCAGAACTTGGTTTCTGTCTAGGAGACATATGCCAATGCAGCTAAGCAGGGAACCCCTTGGGACACCCCCTTTTTATACCAATTGGACTCCCTATTGCTGAGAGCTATAAAGCTTTTGCTGGTGCTAACCACATCTTTTCCACTAGAGAAACCATGTAGATAACATGTCATCATGAGGGGAAAAAAAAAAAAAAAAAAAAAAGGTGTCTTCCAATGCTGTCATATTATCCAGAGGCACAGCAGGTTGCTGTGTTGTTAGTTGTTTAGGGTTTTTTATCATGCAGAGCATACAGGCAAAAACTAGCTGACAAATATTATAGTTACTCTCAAAATACGCAACCAATGGATCCTACAAACATTGGCCAACAGCTACAGTCTGGATTTGTTTTGAATGCAGAAGAGACAAGTGTGAGCTGAGAAATTAAGTCCCATAAATCTATGCTGTGCACATTGCCGGTTTGTTTAAGTCGTACAGTGTTATGTTAGTTGAAGTGATCATAGGAGAGTGCTAATAGCAAGTGATTAGTTGCTTAGGCGTATTTATTTAGGAAATATAATAGATTAAAAGCCTTCTGGTCAGAGCAGATACTCCATCATCTTTAAAGTAAAATAATTCCTGCAATTTATGACTCCTTTTGTCATAATTCAGGCTTTAAAACCATGAATCACAACTGGATTGCTGTTGACTGGGCTGTAGGCGGAAATATTTCTAACAATGATAAAATGAAAGTGGAAATTTATGATTGCTGAACTTATTTTCCTCTTGAAATAGGTTTGAAAAGAGAACATTGAAATGCTCATTACTAATGTCCCCACGCCTCTGACATTTTCAACTTCAAAATCTCTCTTTAGTAACTGAAAGTACTGTTACATTATGTAATAAAAGCATCAGCTTTACATTTTCATGTAAAGTCAGTGGAAAGTGATGTGTTAAAAAGACAGCAGTAACGCTTCTGTGAGCTGTATGTATTGAACTCTTTGTATCATTTTTTGCATTGACATTCTGCATAAGCATCACAAACATCATACATAAGTGGTGTGTGAGGCTAATTAGATAAACACAACATGAGAAGAGAGAGAACAGAAACTTCAGCCACTGTGTGCTGGTGGTCCCAAAGCCTGCAGAAATTGAAACATTAAAAGCTGGTTGAGCTCATCAGGAGCAGGACTATATCCCTCTTTCATGGCATCCTTCTGACAGCTGTGTTTCTGTACACCGGTGCCTCACCTCTGGGTAGAAAACTACTTACAGGAGAAGATGCTAAAAGGAGAGAGAACAGCAAGAGGTGACCTGTAATTTTTAAATCAAAGTGGGATTGGTCCCTTTTTGTGTACACATGGATGCTAACAAACTATGGTCCTTTCTGTGCAATCGTGGGACAGCCTAGCGCTCGAACAGGAACAAAAGCAACCAAAAAGTTGCCAAAAAGTTTGCATGTTGATTTATTTTCTGGAGGTGAGAGACCAGCTCAGTCTCATTACCAAAAAGTCTTGAGTCCTTTGTCATGACATGCTGTGGCAATGACATCTCAGTAAGGTCATGCCAGGTGTCTGTCGCAACGTTTTGGTGTGACAAAGAATGAAGGTGAAATCACACATCGTGCAAAAAAGTGGTAGACGCTGGGTACGCATTCTCAGATACAGCTGAAGTGATCTGAATATGATCTACTGATTTCATCTTCCTTCCTGCAAATTTCCTCAGCAAATTACCAACCATCCCTGTAGTTCATATAATCCTCCATGTGCTACATGTACCTCATGACTTTAGTTTGTCCATCTGCCTTGCTTTCCAAAGAAACACTCAGTCACTCTTAGTGCTTGCTCACTGTGAGTTCCCACCATTCCCTGGCTCACTTTCAGTCTGGCTGCCTTATAAACATTGCATGGATGATGTAAAGGTTTTAAGTTATCGCTCAAGGGTGGAAGGAATACAGTATTGCCACTCTACAGCAGTTGTGTGTTAGGCGACCACCTCCCAGATGATTTAGTGTACCTCTCACCAGACACAAAGCTCCCTCAAGCTCCAAATACTTCTAGTTGAAAAGTGATAAAGCAGTGATGTCTTACCATGCGTTTAGAGAAATGAAAGAACAGATGTTGTGGTGTTGATGTCTTTGTTAGAGCGGAGAGATGTATTTTATACCATAGCCATTTCTGTGTTCTTGCAATGTATAAAGATAATGAGTATTTTAGTTTCACATTTTGTACGTGGAGACAGATTACCTGTTTTGCAATAGTATGGGTGTAGGTTAGTGATGGGTAATTGGAAAGGCTTTGGGGAGTGAATGCTAAGATCTCTTGAACGATGCCTCCCACCAAACTAGAAATGGCTACAATATTAAAATATCTGCTCTTTTTAGTCTGTCTGGGTGCTGATAGCATATCTGTTGCTCTAAAAAAAGGGATGTCTGTATAACTTCTGATCTGAATAGGTCATTGTGCAAGTCCTTTTCTGTAAGAGCTTTCATTTGCTATCTGGGACCCAATAATGGAATTGCTCTGTATGTGGGAGCACTTTTTCAAGTTAGGAATATGAAAACATTCTTGTGTGACTTGCTGCATGGCAGTATAAATGTTAATTTATGGGTAATATGTAAGCAGAAGGCCTCTAATATCAAATCCTTCTGAAGGACACATGATCCGCGGTTGAACTAAAGCTTCTTTATGCTACGTGCCAGCAGGAGTTGTGGTACTGGTGCATTTAAGTCACAGCTTCTCAATTCAGAGCTTACTTTTATTGGGCCAGTCCTTACATGAACATTATAGCTGGGCTTTTCACTCCGGGAGTGAAAATCTCAGTCTAAAATTGTGATGATTTTCCCGAATCAGTCATCAATGTGCCCATAAAGCAGCTGCAACTGCATTTATGTTGGTTTTCCTCCATAATTCCTCATTCAAAAAAACACTTCACCTGTATACATAAAAGTTCAGTTGTATGAGTACCTACATCTAACTAATGATACAAAATTATCAGGATTATCAAGAACTTACTGCATTGGGCTATATTCCTCCGTGTTTAGTATCTATTTTTCCTGTCTTGGGGATGGGCTCAGAAAACAAAAAAGCCAACGTTCAGTTTCTGGCCATTCTTTAGAGGTACCATTCAAAGACACCTCCTGCTCTTTCTGACAGGCTATTGTACACATGCTATTAACACACAGATTTGTGGACCGATAGGATGAATGCCCAGGTGGTCTCCACTCTCCCAAAGGAGCTCTCTCTTTCTCTCTGCCTTCAGGCAAAAAGAACTGCTCACTTAGGTTAATGCTACCTTATCTTGCCTTTCTTCAAAGCCTGCCTAAGTCAAATCAGGGCTCAGCTTTCAGCTTGCAAAGTCAGAATTGTGAACTAAGCCCCTGAACTGAATGTTAATGTATTTTTTCCAAGGGTAATAGGCACACAATAACAAAACCCAGGGAATGCTATTAGTCCTCTTGATAGGTGAAGTGTGTGCTGTATGTGTGCGTGGGCATGGGTGCATGAACTCACACAAACAGGGCATCCTATTTTAGCCTATTAAAGTAATTGCATTATTATGTGAAGAGCTTATTGCAGTCTTCTGGGCAGGCTTAAATGCCTGGCCCTGAAAACATGCATTTCAGAAAGATAACATTTTTCTGTTTAAATGGTTTCAAATTTCCTTTTGTAGAAGCATAAGAACAGCCAACATATTCCTTTTGTTTGACCTTTTTACTGATCACGTCAGAGCATAAAGCTCTTCGAAGTCAATAAAAGAACTCTGAGGAAATTCAAAAGACTTGGGATTAAGACCTAGATATATACTGTAAAAAGACACAAGAGATAAAGATACCTCCAATATTTTCTTCTTTTTAAAAAATGGGGCTAATCTAATAATAAAATCTAATAATAGCTAATAAAATAGCAATAAAAGTAATAAAAATGCAGCAAAGGTATATGGATAAGTTCTAACTATGTGGTTACATATACACATCCCACAAGCAAAAATTGCAAATTAAGCCTTAAGAATCCCTTTAATTCCTTGGGAACTCAGAAAAACCCAGTGGTAAGACTGCAATGGCTCCTTGGCAGTAGTTACAGGAGCAACCTCCTAGTTTCTTTGGGTTCAGTGTTCCTTCCTTGTAGTTAATTTTCTGCTAGAGAGACCAAATACCTGTTTCCTTCACCCAGAAATGTTTCCCTTCAAGACTTCAATAGCCAGGTTTTAAACTGTTAGAAGTTAAAATGTTGTCTGTAAGATGTAATGGCCTCTTTCAACAGAGATTCCACATTCATGAGTTTGCTCACTCTGTCGCTGAGATCTGTAACCATGGCTCAGGCTCTTTACCTCCATCATCAGGTCAAGAATGTGGACTAGGAAGTAATGAATATTAGTGGGAAAAAATCAGTTTAAAAAAAAAAAAAAAAAAAAACAGATTGTTTTGCGGTCTTTTTTTTTCCTTCTACTGCCAAGAGAGAAGGTTTCTTATCAGACTCAGCTCTGTGCTGTACTATCAGCAATAGTTGCACGGTACTCATGGCCATCTTCACCTGCTGCAGAAGTGAACTGCATGTGGAGGGCTGCCTCCATTGCATCCTCCCATGAAACCCCCGTTCTCTCTCAGGGCATCTCTTTTGCTCATCCAGGCTGAAGAGTGTACTGCTGTTGGTTGGGTACCAGCTATCTTTTGGCAAAGTGAAGACTGCAAATGAATCCTGAAGAGCTACAGCACATAAGAAATAGCTGATTTTTTTCTTGACTTAAACCTTTGCTGTTGCTTTGCTGGAAAAAACGTCAACTCTTATGAAAAAGACTGTGTAGAGACTTTCATGTAAAGTATGCATGTTACGTGTGTTATTTCCAGTCTTAAAAGTCAGTGAGTGTCTTTATAGCTTTTTGGCACCCAAGGATCATCTATAGTCGGATAGTACATTGCAACAGCAGGACATTGCTGTGGAACTGTCTCAGGGGTGGCACTTAGATATCCCACAGGTATTTTAATTGTGACCCTAACTACAGTGAATAACTTATTACTACTTCAGATCTTAGGGAGCATTTTTGATCTAGCTGGTTAATTTATTTTTACCACTTAATATCTGTAAAAGAATGAATCAAAATCTAACAGTCTAGAGATTTCCTCAAGTTTCCTTCTTAAGAGAAGGGCTTTATTTGCTTAGATATTTTTTTGTTGTTGTTGGGTTAGAATTAACACCATTCTCACATCAAAATCATAGAATCATAGAATCATTTAGGTTGGAAAAGATCTTTAAGAAAAGCTTCTGCAAAAAGTTTTAGCAGAAAGCAGTGAAAGTAAAAATCTTGTCTTCTTCTCTTTGCCCTGTTCAGCCCTCCTCTCTTTAGTGTCACAGTTGGTCAAAGTAATTAAGAGGAACAAGGACTGTCAAGAACATACGTGCAATGGGGGTATTAGCACCCATGATTCAGACTCCCTCATGCTGATTGAAGTGATTATGATTTCAGGAACAGAATCAGTGCTGCTGAAGGCTCCTCGGACACAAGCAGCTACTCTGCGGCACTGGGAATTTGAAGAACGACCCTGTGAAAATAGATGTTGACAAGACCTCGGATCCTGTTCTCCATCAGCACCCTGAGATACTGTAAGCACTGGTGTGTGGGAACTCAAACACAAACCAAGAGTCGGGATTTTCTCAGCTTTTAAGTCAAAATAGAAGGAGTGTTTGCCCAAGAAAAGGACAGGCACTGGAAGGAAGCAGACACGTTATACATTCAAGAAAGACATGTATGAACAGAAAACACTGGGCAAACTTTGCAAGAAGAAGTAAAGCTCATGGAGAGATTTCGCTGGTTACTGCTGACGAGCACAGCAGTAGATTTCCCAGGAGCTAACAGGCTCTAGGACCTCCACTGGCCCCAAAGCACCTCTCTGTAGAGTCTCCTGATGCAGTCCAGCATCCATACAGCCCTCTGACACGTCCAGCAGCCCCACTGCTTGTCCAGGGAAAAATCATAGTCAATACAGCATCCGCAACAATGAACAAATTCTAGTCTTCAGACACGGATCACTTTCAAGGGATTTCACCAATGTTACAGCTCTCAGCTTCAGCCCCGCATTCAGAAACTGGAGTACTTCTTCTTGTCAGCTTTGGAATATTGTAAAAACACTTTCACCTTTTATCCCTCAGCATTTTGTACCGTACAGTTCTTCTTTCCCCCCCCACCCCCACCCCCCCCACCCCTTGCATGCCTGGGTTGAATATAAGGCAACTATTGCAGTTGTGTAGCTGCAGTGACATGATTAGTGTTCATTAATAAGGCACCAAATCCATAGTACAGAGCGGTGCACCGAAAGGCTTCAGTGTGATGCTGAAAGCAGCAGAATGGACCGGAATATGTTAGGAAGTTTTAAAAGGCATTAATCCTGAGGGTTAATCACAGGAAGAAACAAGCCAGCCCTCTGTGAAGCAAGTGAAATGGCTGCGGCGGTGCAGGAAGCGGAGTGCAGTCAGCGGAGGTTACACTGGGTGAAGGGTTTCGCTAGAAACCACTCAGGCTCTCACAGCGCAGAAACAAAATTACAGCAAAGTGCGTAAGTGCTGAGGAAAAGCATTGTTCAAGCCCTTGTGTTGCTCTAAGCCTATGAGAGCTTATTAGACCGTTCCACAAATACGTAATTATGTGTTCTCATTCAATTTTAGAACCATACAAGTATCTCTTAAACTGAACATCTCAAGGCACTCCACAAAAAAACATACAAACCCTGCCCCGCAAACTAAGGTCTCTATCCCTATACGACAGCAGTCCTACTAAGCACAGAGGAAAGTGTTTGAGCACAAAGAAGCATGCAAGGGTTAGCAAAACCGAGGCCTCCAAGTCCGCCAAAACATGGAGATAACAAAGACGGATGGATAAAAAAGTGAAAGGGGCAGTGGGAGTGTGCAGTTATGAATGGATATCTGGTTGCATCACAGATGATACAGTATAAATACATCTGTGCACACATTTTGAAAAGTGTATAAATCCCTTCGTACCCTTTTCCCATTTGCATCCCACATGCTTCCGCCGAGCCACTCAGGACTGTGTAAAAGAGCCCACTGTTCGCCAGCAACCAGGGATCTAGGGGCAGATTCTGAGCTTGGAAAAAGCCACATTTCACTTACCTTTCCTCCTCTGCTTGTGCCCAGATGCTGTGCAAAACGAACAAACTACGTATCTGCATATCATAGCCAAAACTGCGTATCAGACTACATTCACTGAAAGCCTCACTGTCTGGAGCTGTAAGATTCAGCAAACCTTGGCTGGACTGTCCATGAGCCTGCTGCTTGATTTATGTTTTCAGATGGAAACTGTATGAAGCTCTTAGTTATGCCTGGTTTTCTGCCAAAATCAGTTTGACCTAAACTAGGCTTTATAGAAACTTAAAGCACAAGGTGAAATGTCACATAATCCACAGTAAAACTTGGCTCTTTTTTTTTTTCTTCCTTTTTAACGAAAGTGTATGTTTCCTTGAGTGAAACTAATGTTTTCACTCATTTTAAACTTTCTCTGCGGGTGCTGTGAAAGGAGTAGCTGGAAGGCCCAAATTGGCTTTCCTGTCTTGTCTTCTTTCATGGTGTATTGGCTGAGTCTGATACCAAGGCAACAAAGAAGGAATGATTGTTGAACTGGGACGTTAAGTTGCCTGTTTTCAATAACAGGCACTATCTCTAGAGGAAAGGATCTAACTTCACACACGTGTAGGAGGCTGACAAGTCTCAACAAAACAAATGCAGAGGCAAAGAAATCACTGTGAGCATCCGAAAAAGAAAAAAAAAAAAAAAAAAGGGAAAAAAAACCCCCCAAACAAACAGAGAAGAAGCTGAGCCGGAGTATATTCACCAATCTTGCCTTGGAAAGAATAAAAAGTGAAAATTGTGCATCATCTTCCAGCCCTTTTAGCCGATTAGAAAGCGCGGGCTGCGCTCATCAGCGGCACCCGCCGCTCTGCTTAATTACGGTAATTGGCAAGAAGGGAAGCGCCACCTAGCGGCGCGGGGCGCGCGGCGCTGCCGGAGGCCCCCGCAAATGTGCGACATGCCCTGCGCTAATGCACGCTATTAATTCCCTATCAAGTGCCAATGGGAATCGAGGCACCAGGCAAACACAGGGGGCCTCCTAGTCTAATTTAGATGGGACAATAGGGCCCAGAGACCCAAGATGGATATCCCCCGTGCAGATGCATTCCTTTTAATGCTGTTTGGTTTACCAAATAAGAATTCCTCTAGGAAACCTCAACAAAGAAGTGGATTAATGAGAACCCTAGCAGAGAGTGTTTGCTGTATAAGCAATTCCAAGCCTAAGTAAAGCAAGGGGCAAAGTCTGATCAGCGTTCAGTACCAAACTCAAATAAATTCTGACAGAAGTGGGTGAAAAATGCGCCAGCTGCAGGTCAGCAAGAAATGCTAACAACTCTCAAATACTGGCCTGCCTATTTTCATTAAAAAGCAAACAGAGAGAAAAACAAACACTTATTTTTCTCCTGCCTTTTGTTGTCCTGCAGAGTTTGTTTTGACATTCATTCTCCTTCGGCTATACTGTCCCCTGGTTTCTCCTGCTTTCATGGCATCTTGCTGCTCCTCTACCCCCTTTACCTCTGCCTGGCTACATGCAGGACAGACAGCTCCTGCGATCAGGCCATGTCATCCCTCAGAGTACTTCCGCCTTGCTGACGCCAGGTCCATTCTTTGTCTCTGCTGTCCCAATGGCCCCTCAAATTCCCTGGTGCAAAAGTCAGCTTTTATTTGTTGAACCGGGAAGACCCTCATGCCCCGAGCTGCTTACAGCTGTTCCCCTGAAGTGTATTGGGGTGGGAGGTGCATCCTCTCTCCCTTTGGACTGACCTGAGCCTGCAGTGCCAAACACTTGTTTAATGCAAGAAAGAGAGGTTGCTATACTTCGGAGGGCTTGGTCATGGCTGGCATGCAGCAGCTATGTGCAAAGGACAAGCCAGCTTTTGCTCCATTGGAAGTTGTTGCTTCTATGCTGTCAGGTTTCCTCTAACTTACACACTCTGTATTACTTTGCTTTCCTGATAGGCTCTACACGTTTTGGGACTGTGGGATACATAATGGGAACAACCCAGAAGGCAGCCTGCAAGAAGCAAACTCCCCAAAACTGTGTTCTCTCCTACTATCCCATAACCAGCATGGCCCTTGGGGTGGCTGTCAATTGGTTACCTGTTTGATCCATTGCACACAAAAAAGTGCAATAGCCTGCAATGTTAGTAATAAGCAAGACACCAAAGCTGTGAAACTGGGTATGCTTCTGAGTAGCGTTACTACTGGTTTCCCTAGAAACACTTAAAACCACAGCTTCACTTGTGCCTTATGCATCTGAACCAGGGGAAGAAAAAAAAAAGAGGAAGGTGATCAAATAACTCCTTCTTAAGTGGCTTTTCTTGGAATATTCTATGCAATGATGTAACTGAGGCCAAAGACAAGAAATCTATGCCCTCCCAGCCTGAGTAGACCCGAACCACCTCTCCTCCAAAATAAAATACCAGGCAGGTGGGTTTATCTGTATTTATGGTACCACAGTCGCCATCATTTCTTGGCTTACAGGACCATTACTGGTGGCAGGACCATCAGGAAGGACCATCAGGGATCATAAACCATCCATATGGCAGCAGATTTTGGAGAGTCTCGGGGGAGCTTATGCCCCCAGTGTAAGAGCCTTTTATCTGCTGCAGACCATGTCACTGACCCTGTTTGCAAACTCACCAGCCAGAAGAGATAGCACAAGCTGCTATCTAAGCACTTTGGGCATAGAAATGTCAGCTGCTGGGCTGTTGTGCTGAAGGCATGTGCTCAGCCAGGTGTCCTGTTCAAAATAGCAAAGAGGACCCCTCCATTGCACTCCTGCACAGGCTAACAGCGGTGGTAGATCCACTGGCATTTGTGTGGAAAATTATCACAAAGTTCATGGTACTGTTATGTGATTTTATACTGAAAAGGGCATTTTTAGCTCCTATAGCCAATGTTATAAGAACTAAAGTTGTTCCCATTCTCTCTCATCCTGAGAGACCCCTGTCACCACAGCAGACAAAACCTTTTGCTGAGTATCTGGACACTAGAAACACTTCTTATTATCCTTCCTTCAGCAGCTAGAAGATAATGGCATGTGTCTTCAGGAGGTGGCCATTGCTAACAGAGTAGCAAAAACAGGTGAGCAGTCCTTGATTATATCAGAGTCCTGATACTTGCTCATAACGGAGACCTGGAAACTGGGCAGGGGGTGGGGGGCAGGGACAGGGGACATAAGGAGCTTGAGGTTCCTTGGGCAGAGGGCCCTGATTTGGTTTGCAGAGGCATTTCAGCAGCATTGCCCAATGCCTGACTTTCAGGGCACACCTTGGGAGGTGGCTTCGTTGGCTGCAGCTGTTGGAAGAGGCGTGAGCTGCAGAGCACGGCGCTGGTGCTCGCAGTGTACGCCACACATGGATTCTCACTTATTGACTGTTCCAGGCTTCCCAAAACACTCGGCCCATCTTCCTCTCAAACAATGAGATTGCTTTACAAATCACAGTTTTTTCTGTCTTTGATTAATTTTATTTGCACATTGGGTCTTCAGGGCAAAGTTGCTTCCTCTTTCCAAACTCTTCCCTGCTACCACCATGATTCATGTGCTGTGTCAAATGCAAACGAGCTTCTTGAGCACTATATTTGCTGCTTCAAGGCCTTTGATTAAAAAAAAAAAAAAAAAGGGCATTAAAAAATCACAGACCATTCAGTAAAGCGGTGTAGCTTTCATCAGAGAGAGGGACTTCTCCAGCAGCATAAGGATCAGAGGCTGTGCTGGGGGTCAGCAGTGGTGGGACCTGCAGCAGCATGAAGAAGCCATCACAGCTGCTGGCAGGAGCCAGTACGATCTGCAACCCTGTCCTCAGCACCAAAGGGAGACAGTTCTCCAGTGGAAGGACTAAAAAGTTCTCCATGCTTTTATACCCATCCTTTCCCCACTGAACAAAAGAGGATCACTTCCTACATAGGAAATGATAAGCATTTTGTGAAGGAAATGTTTGCAACTACCCCAAGGATCTTAGAAATTGTGTAAGATTTGCAGACCATCTTGCACTTTTTATTTATTTATTCATTTTAAATGATGATATCAAACATTATCCTGACCATGTCTGAGAGCCAGCCAGAACATGTGGGGTGCTCAAGGTGGTTTATGACTTTTCTTGTAGATGTGGATCTTTTCATCTTTCCTTGCCTGCTAACAGCTACCAACATCTCCACCTTTTTATTTTGATCTGCAGAAAGAAGACCCCAGGGAAGAAACGCAGAGAGTTGCCTGCATGATGGAGGACAAAGAAAAAGCCTACAGTCTCCCTTTCCTCCTCCTTTTAGGGTCCTCCTGCTTTATTCCATTTCTTTTCTCCCTTTCACACATGGCAAAGGAGAAGAAACTATTGACTGACACTTGTGGAGTCAGCGGGATCTTTCTAGTGACTTCAGTAGGTTTTGGATAATCACTTTGCGAATGTTTGTTATGGCTTTAGCAAAGGATGAGAAGGCCCAGGAAAAAGAGATTAGTTAAGAAAATCTCTCTTAATCCGTTTCAAGAGCTTGTCCTATCAGTGTGGAACCAGACCCAGCAAGTTTATTCTTTGCACAATGGTGGTACCTTCCTATCATAAAAAGAAAAAAAAAAAAAAGAAAAAGAAAAAAAAACAACCGAAGAAGTTATGAAAGGCTCATTTCATTTGTTAACA
Source organism: Falco rusticolus (assembly GCF_015220075.1). Classification (NCBI taxonomy): domain Eukaryota; kingdom Metazoa; phylum Chordata; class Aves; order Falconiformes; family Falconidae; genus Falco; species Falco rusticolus. Next base: position 2,231,416 of record NC_051210.1, read on the forward strand.
GTAAGTGAACAAAACCACATTTGATTATTCAGGATTACTTCTGCACTAAAGCTTATGATGCAGGCACAGAGTTATCAAAACAAAAATAATGTGTGTCCAGGATGGAGTTTACCAGAGGAAGGCCAGGACAGTATGGATTAGCGCAACACTTGACTATGGCTGAGGCCACCAGATGCAGATAAGTTTCTTAGTTTCTTTTTCCCCTTCTTGCCTCATCCTGCGTTTGGTCCTCAGGGGGATCAGTGTGAAGAAGGATCTCAGCAGTGACCTGCCCACCCTAACAACTCCTCCCCAAAATTACAAAGCAACTATTCTTTAACAAGTCAGAGCTCGCTAGATAAAGCAGACTGCTTGTTGAGCCTGACCTGAAGACAGAGCTCGATACTTTAGCTTACACCAGGCAGAACCACCACCTTTCTGACTCAGATTTTGGTGAGACTTAGCTCTGGAAGCATCGGCAAAAATATCCCAGCCTGGCCCCTTGTCCTTGGAGTCAGTGCAGAAGTGCTGTGGCAGAACAGAATGCAGCATCGAAACACAGGAAAGAAACATACTGTTGTCTTTTGCCATGGTCAAGTGCCACTGAAAGCTTCTGTGTCCTAGACATCCTCCTGATAAACCCTGTTCTGGAAGCTGACAATCTTAGTGGAGATAATGCCGTGTCTGCATCATTACATTTAATGCAGAAATAATACCCAGCTATCAATTATGGTTTGTTCTGTTACCAAATGAAACGCTCTATTCATAGTTTTTCATAGCTGGAGTTCTCTCTCCTCTGCTGCAGAAATACGGAGTAAAAATAGGTGAAGGGTTTTGCCACAAAAGAAACATTGACATAAGCCATCAAGTGTTTCATTTGAGAAAGTGGTTGTATACGCTATGGTTACCACTGCTACTAATGTTGACTCCTTTGAAGAGTTTTAACTTGGGTCTAAAAACATATTTGACTTGAAGCAGAGGAAAGAAAAGGACTGGGAAAAGCTTTTCTTAAACACAGAATCTGAGAACTTACAAAAGTCTATTGTTTCGAAAGATTTGTGGTTTCTGAAAACACATTGGGTTTTAGATAACTGAATCACAGCAGAATCAGGAAGAAGCCTGCGTTTCGGTACCTTTAAGAGGAAAATGGAACTGATTGACTCATTTTCAGCACAGGCGGCATGGCACAGCTCTTTGCAAGTAGATGGGAATGGGAAGTTAGACCTTCAGAGCTAATGGCCAAGTAGAATCATTTTCAAGGGTAGTTGACTTGCCTGAACTGACCTTACTACTCTGGTATCTAAATTACATGAATTATTTCCTTGACTTTTATGTAAGGCTTTTCACACACAGCAGCTCAGGAGAAAAAAAAAAAGAAAGAAAGAAAAAAAATGCTTAAGAAAAGATGAAGGAAAAGTCACAAGAGACAGCTTGAGAGAACCTATGCTAGACAAATTAGTTTTTCCTTGGTAGGCTGTATTTCAGATTCACAATATTCTTTCAAGTGATAGGAAGCTTTTTTTTCTACAGATGTTCAGTTTGATATTTGCACATTGGCTGTAGCCATAGTCTAATTAATTTCAGATATTTCAAAACAATGGTTTCTCATAAAGAACCATTTAGGGTCTGTGTTTCACATTTTAAACGATAATCATTGTTGAGTCAGTAACATAAAACCTGTGCTTAAAAAGTGTGTAATGAAAATTCTTCATCTCAGGACTACAATGTAGCTAGCAGGATCTTTTCTTTTTCTTTTCTTTTTTTTTCTTTTTTTTTTTTTTTTCCCTCCAACGATACTGCTTTAGGATTGAGACAAAGCCTAAACATTTTCCCTTTGTTGGGTTTTCTCACACAAATCTGAACATCTTAAAACAATGATTTGTCATGGGAGACATTTGGCAGCCCGAGCAAAGGTTTACTGTTTCTACTTTGCCTAAAATATTTACAACGAAACATCCACAGTAAATCAGACAATGTTTCAGGCCTCTGACAACTCAAGGAGGAAGTCTGTCTGGCCGATATTTTTTGGAAACCTTAGCTCTGGAGGAAGAAGGGGAGAGTTAAATAAAGTGGGATGAAAATACCCAGGGGTTGCAGAGGTCTGCTTTTCATGCTTGGTCAGTTCCTCGCTTTCCCCAGTCCTTCTCCCCGTTTTTAAAAGTCCTGAGGGTCTCCAGTGCAAACCACTCTCCCTCCTCCTGGGTTTTCTGCCCGTCCCGGGCTGGGGATGCCCAGGATGAGTTCCTCCTCCCTCCCATCCCGGCTCCACGTTTCTGGCGGGCGGCAGGAGCACACCCCGCACAGGGAAGGGGCGGGGGGGCTGCGACCACCTTCACTATCTCCGCCCGTGCCTTTGTCTTACCAGCCCGAAAGTCTCCCCCCTCTCCAGAAATCTCCATCCCACGGCGGACCAAACGACCCCCTAACGCTTAAAGGGGAGGGAAAACGCGGGGCGAGGGGAGGCGGGGGACACACAGCGACACTCGGCTCCTCGGCTGCCTCCGCTCTTTGTCGCCCCGCTCGGGGGGGCGGGGGCGGCTCCGCTCCCCCCGCCGGGGCTCCGCTCCCCCCGCCAGGGCTCCGCGCTGCCGGCCCCGGGCCGCGAGGCTCCGCGGGGGCGCCGGGAGCTCCGCGCCGGGGGCGAGCGGGGCCGGGCGGCGGGGAGAGCGGCGGCAGGAGGAGGAGGAGGAAAGAGGAGCGGGGGGACGGGGTCGGGGGCGTGATTGCTGCGCGCTCCGGTTTCTTCCCAGCTCCGCGAATGAGCGCCTTGGTCGCCCGGTTCCCATCAGGGCTCCGGGGTTCCGGGGGGCGGGGGGGCGAGGAGGAGAAAAGGGAGGTGGGGAAGCTCTTTTCTTTAAAAGTAATCTCTTTTCTTTCCCGTCGTGAATAAAAGGACGCAAGCGAGCAGACCTGAAGCTGGGTTAGCCACGGGGTTTAACTCCTCGGTGCTTCTTGGTGGTGCCTGCAGGCAAATAGAGCAGCACCCCACCCCCCACTCCCCCTCAAATTTCTGGCCGTACCCAGCGCCTCCCCGTCCCCAGGAGGGTTGGCCAGCTCCTCAGCTGGACCCCCAGCACGGCGGGTGCCCCAGTGGGCACGGGCAGCTGCAACTTGCCTTGTTGGGGTTGTCCCACTTACTCATGGGGTGGCCACAGCTCATAGCCCAGCTCTGCAGGGGAGCAGATGTCCCCACGCAGTGGCGGGCAAGCAGAGTCACCAGCTCTCCTTCCTTTGCCAGGAGCAGTTGTTCAATCTCGAGTGGCTGAGAGTGAAAAGGTGGTGGAGAAGCAAGACCAGGACTGCAGAGGTGGCTTCTGCTCTATTAAAGATCACCCATTCTGCCTGAAGCCAAGGCAGGTAGCAGAGTAAGAACAGATGGAGCTGGAAAGACGGGTGGAGGCTAGAGAGGACAGCTGAGCTACCTTCGGTTTGACCATGACGCCTGATCATTTTTGAGTTCCCCGTTTGTCCTGGAGGGTGGCTTGGAGAAGGGGAAACACCCGATGCCACAGGGTATGTCCTGCCCTTCCTTTCCTGAGGCCTGGGATGGTGGCAGAAGTCCCACCACTTCATCCAGAACAGGGAATGGGCCACTGGGACTGGTGCAAAGGAGGAGATTTGTCCAGAGGGATTCCCACCATGTGCCTGGGTCCTCAGAGGGTTTCATCAGCGGCCTGAGTGGTGGCTGAGATTGTACGGGGAGAGGGAAGAGTGCCCTAAGTGTGCATCTCACATAAACCCCCGTACATCTGAGAGAGCCTTGTCTGAACAAATGTTGGGGAAATTCAGTGTTAGTTTTCTCCTTGCATCACATTATTTTACAGAGGAAGTGCCCACAGCCTCAGCAGTGAGGCTTGCCATCTACACATGGTGAGGCAGGGAAGGACAGCCTAGCAAAGTGGGGGTTAAGCCTGACAAGCCCCTTTCCTGTGACTTTTGTGTGAATTTGCATCAGAAAGCCTAAATACGGTGCTTGTTTGAAAGCACAGAGTTTTGTATCTGTCAACAGTTCTGCTGCACAAGGTTTAAGGATGAAACCTACAACCCAGCATGGAGCAGGTCTAGACTATTGCGATGGGGCATTGCCCAGGGGACACGCATGCTGTGTAGGGACAAACCCTGCAAGAAGAACTGGAGGGACTGGTGCCAGAAGGGTGGCAGTGGTAGGGAGGCTTGCTACACACTGTCTGCATTCACATGGGAGAAGGGGATCATCCCCTCTTCAATGCCCTTGCTAGGAAGTAAGCAAATGTGGATTTACCCTATTTAAGAAGGAAAGACTGACATTCTGTGCGAAGCTGAGATAAGGATTTCACAGCGGAACCAGCTCCATTCACACCCAGGCCACAGCTCGCACAAACCTGATCTGGTTTAAGCTGCCAGGTCTCCGTTTCACCCGGCTTGGCTGTCATCTCTTTTACCTCCAGCTCCTCCAACTTGGCACTGAGGGCTGTCTTTGGAAATGGGGGCTTTGGGCCGGTCTCAAACTCACTGTCAGCATAACTCTGGGGACAGAGTAGCTGGAACAGTAACACTGAGAGGCACTGGAGGAAAACTCCTGCCTCTTCCTAGCAGTTGTACCGCAGGCTGACAAAAACATGCCCAGAGCAGTGTGAGGAGATACACCTATTTCTCCAGGCTTTTCTCTTCTGGCTCCAGGTTTACACCTTCCTGGCGTAGGGGAGATTGTGGCACACGCTTCTCTGAGAGGGAGCATGCCAGAGCTGCTGATCTTGCCAGCATTTTGTGCCTGGTTAAGGGTGCCTTAAGCATCTGCTAATTACCAAGATAGGTACGTTTTAGGAAAGGAGCCGCTCGAGGAGCACAGCAGACCCTTTATTAGTTGGTGAAAGTCCCTTGTAAAAGGGTGGTTTCTGCTTATGACTTAATCTCTGAGAGGTTTGGACGGCAAGCGCAGAGTCTAATCTGAAAAAAAAAAGCGGGGGGGGGGGGGGGGGGGGGAAGAAAAGTGGCTGGAGATGCGTAAAACTAGGGTGGAGAAGCTTGGCTCAGGAGGCTGCCGATGCGAGACTGCCTGTGAATTGGCACCGGCTGGGGAAGTTTGGAACAAGCACCACTATGTTCTTTCATTGCAGCCTCCGCTGAGATCGGGGAGGCAAAAAGGAAAAAAGAGATTTCGGTCCCAGTCACTTTCCCCATTTCAGCCGGCGTCGGGAGCCAGGGCGGAGGAGGTCTCTCCATTCTCTTCCCGGTTAATTGTTTAATTGGGGAACAATGCGCCTTTCGCACCCGCCTGCCCCTCTCCGGAGGGCCGGGGCCGGGCGAGCAGAGGGGCCCGTCCCGCCGCACGGGCTGCGGAGCTCCCCGGCGCTTGCGGGGCCGCTGCGGGCCGGGCGCTGCGGGGCTGGCGGGGGCGGGCGGCGGGGGGGCCGGGGCGCGCCGCTCCGCGGAGGCAGGCGCTGGGGGCTCTCCTGCGCCCAGCAGCTGCGGGAGCTTTGCAAATTGCAAGGAGGCTTGTGAACCCTCCTCTCCCCGAGCCAGCGCCCCTCCTCTGCAGCGCTGACGGTACAACGATATAATAATGATGGGTGGCTGAGGCTCGCATTTGAACTTGCAGGCGAGCTCCCTTTGCCCACAACTCGGTACAGGCTCCGCAGCTCGGAGTCAGGTGCTCGCCGGCGGGGTGGGAGGGGAGACCGAGCTCTGGGAGAAGGGGAGACCCCGGAACCACCGTCTCCTTTCCAGCACTAACGAGGGGATTTACTCTTTCATGCGGCCACTGGGATCTCTGGACTAGCCTAGCCACCACGTTGTGATTTTTTGCAATCTCTGCAATACGCTACCTTTTAAGGTAACTATAACTCCTTTAATGCGGGTTGGTTTTCTGTGTTTTTTGTGTTCTTTTTTTCTTCTTCTTTCTTTTGCCTTCACATATGATTACCAGCAAACACCTAGTGTAAGATTTAAGGCGATTGTTTTAGTGCTGGTACCTGTTAGGACAAAGAGTTGAACCGCAAATCTTGAGCGGGAGAGAATAGCGATGATTGGTGAATTTAAACAACCTGGGGTAAGTTCAACGACACGCGGGGGGAGAGGAGAAGGGATGCTCGGGGACCCACAAAAATCCCCTGGTGCAAAGAGGAGAACAAAGAAAACTGGGAAATAAAAGACTTTGGGGTGGGAGCCCTGACAGAAAGAAGTCTTTGGTACTGGTTGTTTGAATGGCCGGGAAGGTAGAGGTGCACCTTGGTGTGCGGTGGGGCTCTGGGAGGGAGAAAAGAGGAAGCTATTTCGTGAGGGTGTTAAATACACAAAGCGCCCGTCTTACAGGAGCGACAAGAATGGACCTTTCCTCCGGCCACCAGGTTTTCTTGCGCTGGGAAAAGCGTGCGCTCAGTCTTCTCCACTCTGGTGTATTCCCCCCATCTTTTCTTTTCTTTTTTTTCTTTTTTTTTTTTTTTCCGCTCCCCTCTTTCCTTTTCCTCCCCGATGTTCCTGGAAAGCTGCTCACAGGGCAGAGCGGGGCTGAGGTACTCGGACAGCATCTCTCCAGAGGAAACGGAGAGCAAGACGTCCTCTGAGCCACATTTTCATTGCTGAAAGGGGGGCGGTGGGTGAGGAGGAGGATCACAAGGTCAGTAGAGCAAAACGCCCCCTTTTACACCCACAGCCAGCTTCTTGGGGCAGGGGCACTGCCTTCCCACTCCGCTCCTTGGGATTTCGCCTTTGTTTTACAAAGAAAAAGTGAGAGCATCGTGGAAGGAATTAAGGGAGTTTCGACGGCGGGAAAAAGCGGGTGGGTGGGTGTGGGGAGGCGGCATCGGCAGAGGGTCGGGATGCCCGCGGCAGGGGATGGGACCCCGCGGGCAGCCTCCATCCGGCCCCCAGGCACCGTCCCCACACAAAGGGGCGACGGGGAGCAGGCGAGGGCCGGGGCCAGCTCATTGTCCCCCTTGTCACGTCCTACCCGGCCACCCCCTCTCCCTGCGGGCACTGGCTTTGGGATTAAGCCCCGATGGCTTTTCTTTTCTTTTCTTTTTTTTTTTTTTTTTAAAAAAAAAAAAGAAAAAAGGCGTGAGTGTTGAAACGTGTTGCAGAAACCCATCCCAGGATGGAACAGTGCAAATGTCGGGTGGGTTTGGAGTCTTTTTTTTTTTTGTGGAGGTTTCTGGTTGGGTAACCGCAGTCCCCCGCTTTTTTTTGTTTGGTTTTTTTTTTGTGTGTGTTTGCTTTTTGCTCAAAGAGGCTGAGCGAAAGGGCAAGTTTCCTTCCCAAAGGGAGTGAGTAAGACTTGGAGGAGCGAGAGGGGCGCAGCGCCCGGCGGGGAGCCCTGCCTGCGGCGGCGATGCGCGCAGGCGGCGCGGACCCGGGTGCCCCCGGGACGCGCTCCCGGGCGGGGAGGGGCGGCCGGGAGAGGCTCTGCCCGGGGCTCGGCTGTGGGGGTCGCCGACGGCCACGGCTCAAACGCGTCCCGAGTCCGTCGGGGGGTCCGCGGGCAGGCGGGGGAGGGGGTGGAGGCAGGCGGGGGGTGCCGGGGCCGGTGCAGGGGGGTCCCGCCGCGGGCGGGCGCGGCCCCGGCCGCTCTCGAGGAACGGGCCGGGCGCGGCGGTGGCGGCACCGCGGCGCCCCCTGGCGGCGAGCCAGGGGCCGCGTCCCTTCGGCAGTGGCTTCTTTCCCGCCAGAGGGCTCCGGTTTCCCTCAGCTTCGAGGGGAGGGGCGGGTGTGTGTGTGTGTGTGTAAAAAAAAAAAAAAAAAAAAAAAAATCATAATCATAATAAAATATTTTTTTTTAATTGTCGCCGTGGCATTTCGGGCTGTTTCTCACTCTTCTCTGACCGATGCGGGAGCCGACGCTGTCGACGGGCGCTCTGTTTGACAGCGGGGCGGGCCCGGCGCGTTTCCCGCCGCCGGCCGGGCTGAGGGCTGAGGCGGCCCGGGGGCGCCGCTCCCGGCTGGGGCGGTGGGGCCGCAGGGGCACCCGTGGCCTCCCGGGCGCTCCGTGCTCACGCCGGGCGATCCCGCCAGAGGCGCTGGGGAAATGGCAGAGGAAACCCTCGACCGTTCAGGCTGCGCGCCGGCCGGCCGGTGTGCGGAGGCCAGTGGGAACGGCGCGGCGTCGAGCCCCGCGGGCGCCATGAGCTGCATCTGCGCATGTTCCCGTTGCTGCTCCTCACGCTTGCCTCTTGCTTGCCCTCACCGTGGCGTGGGCGCTGGAGCGGGAGGGGGCCACAGCAGTCCTGGGAAGCAGGCAGGTGGGCGAGGAGGCAGAGCCGGCGGGTAGCAGGAGCAGGGGGGTACCCCTGGCTCCGCAGCCGTGCGGTCCCAGTCACCTCGCTCCACGCGCTGCCTCCCATAAATTTTCCGCTGTGTCTCTGCGGAGAGCCCAGAGCCACTTCTGGCATAAATTAGCGCAGGCCTGGGAGGGATGTCCTCAGGCAGCAGCTCCTCGGCAGCTGCCAGGGCGAGGAGCGCCAGAACACGCTGTGCTCATGTCGCTTCTCCCGCCTGCGCCCGGCCTGCGCCAGCGGCTCGGCTGCCGAGGCTCCAGGGCGGGAGGAGTTCCCTGCGGCTGCGGGTGCCGGGGTGGTGGGGAAGGGGTGGTGCAGATGCCCCCGGGACCTTCTCGAGGCCTGAGGAGGACCTCTGCAAGTGATGGCGGGCTAGGCAGGCGCCACCGACGCATCAGATGCAGGCCGGGTTGGCCATGTGGCAGCACAGTGGGCTAATTAATCACATGGCAGAGAGGTGGTGAAACCGGTGAAGTTAATGAGGCAGCACTTAATGGTGAGGTTGATACATGTCAGCAATTAACAGTCAGATGGGATAAAAGGATCAAAGGACTGCAAAAGCAAAAGGAGAGGACTGTGTGCCTTTGGGAAAGGATAGCAGCCATGGAGGTTTGAGGCAGAGCTTGGAAGGTGGACAAGGGGTGTGCTACACCTGGGGTCGGTCATTTCTAGCGTGCTGGGGTTTCACAGAAAGCTCTGTAATTTACTGTTTTATCCATTAGTAGGAGCAGCAACCCCAATTCACTTCTACAGAGCCATGTTCTGCTAGGGTTTGTGTCACACCCCACCCCCCCCACACCACACCCCCGCCTTTTTTTTTAATTTTATTTTTTTAATGTGAACATGACTTCCAGTATGGAGGCAAGGAGGGTCAATGGGCAGATGCTGCTTTTTAAATGTTTAAAGGATGTGTCCAGCTTTCATAATACAGCTGTAAATCATGCACTGAATCAATCTCAGTGTGACTGGAGAAGCTGCAGCCTTTAAAGACAGTGTCACCTCTATGAAAGTAGCTAATTTCTCATTGTCCCAACTTCAGAGAAACTGGGACTAGCTCTCGGATGGTAGATTTTAGTGTGTGACACATCAGGACAATTCTCTGTCTTTCTTAACCTGCAGTTTAAAACAGAGAGAGAGACGTGATGTTCTCCCATCTGGTTAAATTAAAATAGCATTGGTGTGAGATCAAGCTTACACTGTAAACTAAACATGAGCTGGAATCTGATCAGAACTTACTGCAGCTATGAGTTTTTTTACTGTGGTAAGGGAAGGTAGTGGTGCCTGCAAAAACAGGAGCCTTGCTCTCCCCACAGAGAGAACCTCTGCTGCCAGTTTTTAAAGATGTGGAGTTAGTCAAGGACTTGGCATCTTTGGGTTAAAAGATGATGCCCTCAGGGTTGCTTCCAGTTTAAAAATTTAGTCCAAATGACTACTGTAGATCAGTCTGCCTGTAGTAGCTCCTAATAGAATGGCTCAGTGCAGTTGGAAACTAGCCAGCAGGCAACCCGAGTTTGGTCATGTTAAGTGAGGTACTTTTTTTAACAGAAGGAAGGTGGAAATTAAACACTTACTCAAAACTTGCAGTCCTGAGTTGGCAGGATTTTCTTACTGTGTCCATAGTATTATGGCTTTCTCCAAGTGTAGAGACACCAAGGGACGGTGGTGGGGGGAAAGGCTCCTGGAAAAAGGTATGGTTAAGAAGGATTTTGGCTGATTACGGTGGACTTAGGGGCAGTATGGCAGCCAGCCAGCAGAGGCTCTTGTAAACTGTAAAGTGTGAGAATGGGAAATACAAACTGGTTTTAGAGCAGGGATTTTGCTCAAGAAGGCTACAAGGGAGCACAGTCAGCTGCAGCTTCTGCCAGCAAACAGGGAGGAGGCAGGAGCAGCCACATCTGATAGCAGTGGCCTGGGAGTGCGGGCAACACTGAACAGGAATCGGGGTGCTAGGTGTAAGCAGCAGCCTCTGCCTTCCCTGTGGCTTTTAAAGGAGGATTGCTGGTACCAGGTCTGCAGAACTCTGCTTTCTCCTAAACTAGGCTGCCCTGGGGGGCTGACTGAGGCACTGCCATTGCGATCTGCATGCTGTTGTTTTGAGAGTAGGGTAATTGCACATTTAATTCTGGCAGCTGTAGTGGAACAGCACTCGGTAACCCAGGAGTGTTTATGGGAGCGCACCAAGGACTGGAGTGCGAAAACCCTTGTGCATGGAGGGTTGCATGGGAATCATGCTTGTGAGCCTAAGTGCTGAAAACCAGACCCTTCCCCCAATATTTTTCATTGCTTGAGTAAGCACCTTGGGTTAGAGGGGACTTAAGAGAAAAAAAACGGTTGAGAGATGATTTTCTGAGAGTTGGGTGGGGATTTTTGGCAGGTGTCTCATATTAAGCTCCACTCTCAAACTGCAGTTTTTTTGAGCTATCCAAACTCTTAGTGCAGCAGGTGTAATTCTTGCACTACTCGGTAAAAGGCTAAGTAGCCATCACAGCCATGAGTGCGCTCTTCTGTACCTATGGTGGAGTTCAGCAGTCACTGGATATCTTGAAAATTATCCTTCCACAGTTGTCTTTCTGTTTTTATATTTCATTGTGTGTGTATGTATTGTTCAGTGACTGGAAGCTGAAGCTGTGAGTTTTTTCATCATAAGATTTCTCAAATTGCATTTGTAATGCAGTCACCAACACATTATTGGAGGATCAGTGCTCTGTGCTTGTGCACAAAGCGGAGAGGAAAGGGAAGATGAGGTCCCCCCTGCACTCTGGACTTGTGGTGCAGTGCAGAAGCTCATATTCAGAGCTCTCACCAGCTCTGAGCATAGGAGCAGGGTTTGTTTTCTTACCAAATGTGGAAGCGGTTACACCACCTCTTGTCACGGCAGTATTGCAATGAGCTTCTGAGGGCAACGGGCCTCCTGTTGGCTTGTGCCAAGTATTCAGGTACTCCTGGTCAGGGCCGGTGCAGTGGAGCAGGTGGTGGTTGCAATGTGCAACTAACCCCATTTAGGTGCAGCATGCTTGTCTTCCAGGGAAAAGAAAATCCTTTATTGTTTTTCTTGGCAAATTTCTTTTCAGTCCATTGTTTGTAGTCCCAAATGCTGAGGTTGCCTTCTGGGGGAGAAGGGAGATAAATCGTATGGGTAAACATGGAAGGCTAAACTTGTAAACAGTTTGTTCTAGATTTTTGTTTAGCTGTTGATGAAGCCAGTGTGTGACACATGGGAAACACATGGGGACAAAACATCTCAAAAGAAGGTCTGGAGGAGCTCTGCTTTCACAGAGTCCAGAGCTTTCACATTGTCTTGCAGGCAGGCCCAACATTCACCACCTTTGATGGTGAAGTCTGTCAGTTGTCTTGTGCTCTCTTCAGGGTGCTTGTGTTACTGAAGGAACTGCAGTGGTTTTGGTGCTTGAGGCTTCCAGCAGTTTCAGGGTAGAACGTTGCTTGAAGGGCCTTCTAGTGTATGCACATATGTAGGCTCAGCGTGACCTGTCATTTTTTCAAAATGTTGTGTAATAATGAGGATCATTCAAGTGTTTAAGCAAACACATGACTTTTTCAGAGCTGGTCCATTGCATTAAAAGAACTTGGATGTCTGTAGCTTTTACCTTGTGCAACCTCCTCACTCATAACAATCTTCTACAGAGGATTACTAGGGCATACCTAGTATGACAGGACACATTACAGATTTTTAAAGTTAGTTATTAAATAAGCACTTTTGTTTTCTCCATGTACAGCTTGGCATGTGGAGGTGTAGGGAGAGGTAAAACTGGCTGGATGGTGTTGGGGTATGTGTTAGAGTCTTCAGAAACAGTTTTATGGCATATAGGGCTCGAACTGAATGAAGTCAAAGAAGTCCCAGTTCTTGTTTGGGGCCCAGTCATAAAAAGTGTGAATTCCATGAAGTTAATATTGCAAAATAAGTGATATCACATTATACACTCAGCTCTATTGAATGGCTGAAGCAGAGATGGGGCGTCTTTGGCAGTGTGCAGTCAGCTCTACAGAAAGCAGCTGTATTCTTTCCTCCACGCCCTGGGAATAGATTGCTGCATATGTTTCCCAGTGCAACCAGCTAGCTCTGGCCATCCATGTATAGGGAATGAAAACCTTTTGGGTTTTCAGCCCTTTTGGGTGGGAATTTTTAACATGCTGCTGTTATGTTAGAGCTTGCCTCATTGGAAGGGCTTCGTTTGAGATGTTTTGCACCTTTTCTGAACTGTTCAGCCACTGCAGGATAGATGCCAATTCACACAGACTCATGTGAAGTTTCAGCTGCAGCTGTAAGCTGTGGAGAAAACTTTCCCGAGACTGAGCACATCACCAGTAGTTTTCTGAAGGTCTTTCTCTGTGTGTCTTGCTATTATATTCAGTATAGTTTGTGGAGGGTTTTGAATGTATAACCCTAAAGCATTATGTGTAACTACTAAAGAACTAAAATGCTAACGTAAAAAATGCCAAAATATCTATGTGCAATACAAGTTCCATAGTTATAACAAAGATGTGTATCTATCAAATCTCTGTTTCACTGTTCCTTAAAGCAGTTCAACCGTAATCTCTCTTGGACAGGAAAAAACTATCAGGTCAGGTTACTTGCCCAAGTAAAGAACCCAAGAAGCATATTTTGACAGCAATATCAGGAAACTCGGGATTTTGTGGTAAAAGTTTTTCAGCAGCAGTTTTTGACTAAGTGTAGCTGAAAGTTATTTCTTATGTAGACTAGGTAGTACATACGTGTAACTATATGGAAGAGGGACTATTTATAAACCCTTTATATTAGTCAACATTTATGGGACTTGTAATGCTTTTGTTAGTGTACTTTTGAAATTTTTAGGACATTTACAGATTCAACATGTGTACCTAAGAACTGGAGTAAAAATGAAGATATACTATTATGAACATGCAATATATTTTTATGTACATACGATATATGTGGAGAACTTTTCAGCTGTTAAAAGGTGGAGCCTGTAAAGGAGGTGAGAACCAAACCCAAAGGGAATTGACATGTCTGAGTATCACTCTGGGCTCAATAACCTGAAGCTCATTACGAATCTGTATTGGATAGGGACACATTGTCATTATAACAAATTTCCACTGTAAAGTACTATGTGGAGAAATCGTGAAAGCAGGAAGTCATCTGGCAACCTGCTTGCAGATGGGAAGGATCATAGTGTGGGTGTGACTCACCATCAAAATTCATGAGAAGTTTGTCATGGGAGCTCCTTCTGACATTAGCTGGGTTGTTAGCTGTTGCTAAATGACAAGGTCGTTTGTGTTATGGACATAAAATTATCCAGAGGTTGGATCTGAACTGACAACACCACACCAGGAAAAAGTCATCAGATTATACTCATATACTGCTACCACTGTATGGGAATAAAGTTAAAAAACAGTAAATAAAATAGCTGAAGATCAATATAGTAAGAATTATTTGCTGGCCTGCTGAGCATCTTTTTTAAGTAGATATTCTTCAATGACAAGTATTGATATACTGGGTTACAACACTTGATAAGGACACAATGCAATACTAACTACTTACTCCTTTGTTCTTTATTTGTAGGTCAAGATGTTGTTAAGTATAAAAAGTATCTTATGGATGTACTCTACATTAGTTATAACATATATGCTACCTAAAGGTAAGTCTGTTATACATAGAATCGTTTACTAAAATTCATTTTAATGCTCCGATCAGTAGGGTGCTTCCCAGGACTTGGGACACAACCCAGACTCAGGAGATTCAGTTTCTGGTCTTGCCGCTGCCACTCATTTTGCTGCACTGTGTAACTGACTTTGTTTATGTGTTCTCATCACATTACTGATATATACAGGAAATTCTTACTGAGGGGGCATGTTTTTGACAAGGTTTACACGCCTCTCTGATGTCTCCTGAGGTTTGTAACTGCCATTACTATAATTCAGGTAATAATAAAGAAAGTGCCATAGAATTACATTGTGTAAAGCAAAATAGATTGCCTTCTCCAAATATTCAAGAATGCATTTTAATCCTTTAACCTGTGCTTCTGAAATGTTGGTCCTGTTGGCCCGGTATGTCTCGCACCTTCATTTTCTGCAATCCACAAAGGAGCTCCTTGCAGTAGATGAGGTAAGGGCTGACCGGGGGGCTAATTTTAGTGGAAGGCAGACACCTTCCATGGGGGCTTCAGCCTGGTGCCATGGAGGGAGCAGTGATGGTGCTGGTGGCATAGGAACAGGAGGAGCAGGTTCCTGGGATGCACCTAGCCAGGCTGCAGAAGTGGTGAATGAAAAGGGGGAGTTTTGGGGCTATAGGAGTACTGGTTTAGCATGCCTCCCAATCAGATCCCAATGCATGTACTCACATATGTCATGCCACCGCAGCCTTTTGGGTCTATAGGTCACAGCTTGCACCCTCTCTGTATTCAGGGTGAAAGATGCCATGTGCAAGTGGCATACAGGGGAAACCAGTAGCCCCAGTTTCTGCTTTGCCCTGTGATCTATCACAGAGCAGCTGGGGACATTCCTCTGGCGTGGGCAGTCTGGCTGCCAGCCCCGTACTGGGATGGGGCAAGGCTGCCATGAGCTAATTTGGTGGCAGGTCCCTTGGCTGCTGGGATCTGGAGCAAGGACACATTAAGGCAGCTGCAGGTCTTCAGTTTGGGTGGGAAGGAGGAGCCCTTACTACTTCTCTTGGTGATTACATGCTAACACTAGAGCATGTACTCATGTGTTGCCATGGCTATTTGAAAGTTCGAGTCAAGTCTTTAGAAAGGACAGGGTTCTCTCACCTGCTACAGACTCACAAAATTCACATAATAGTTTTCCCAAGCCTCAGAGCAAGATTTTCCTTGATTTTTTTCTTTCCTTTTCTTTCCAGGAACTCCTCAGACTGATTTTAGCCTTTGGGAAAGTCAGATATACTCATTTTTCCCCCCAACTTGCACACTGTTGCTAGCTAAGTCTTCAGGTAGTCCTGTAAGATAATGGAATAGACCATTGTGCTTAGTGAAGCCAACTAACAAAAAATGTTTGGGTTTTTTTTTTTTCTCAAGCTGGTTGGGAGCACACTCCTTTACCATTTCCTACCATCACTTCCTCCTTAAAGCTGGTTCTGGTTTTGTTTTTCCATTCTTCATTAAACATAAAACAACCCAGGATGACTGGGCTTGTCCTCAGGGACAATAGAGTCAAAGCTTCAGGCAAGGAGCAAGTCACTAAAACTGAGCTTCCATTTTCTTTTTCCTGGAGAGCTGAAACTGATTTGGTTATTAAAGGTTAAGGTTTTTTTTTCTCCACCCATTTTTTTACTTAGTAAAATGTTTGTAGATGTAGACTGGTGTATGAATCTCAGATCCACAGCTGACGTTTAATCATTTGTTTGTATGAAGCTTTTGGAGAGGCAAAGTAAGCGATTGTCAGAAGAGGTCTTGGACTTGCAACGTAAGTCTACATGGTGAACTTGGAAACTTTTATTTGATAAGTTACTTATACTTAAAGGGGGCTTATAAGAAAGATGGAGAGAGACTTTTTACCAGAGCAGGACAAGGGGCAACAGTGTTAAACTGGAAAAGTTTAGATGGGACACAAGGAAGAAATTTTCTACAGTAAGGGTGGTGAGACACTGCAACAGGTCACCCAGAGAAGCTGTGGGTATCTCCTCCCTGGAAGTGCTCTAAGTCAGGTTGGATGAGGCTTTCAGCAACTTGATATGGTGAAAGATGTCCCTACCCTTGGCAGCAGGGTTGGACTAGCTGATCTTTGAAGGTCCCTTCCAAACCAAACCACTCTGTGGTTCCAAGTTGCAGCCTTCTTTGAGGCAGAAACGTCTGCTTTAAGGTATAGGAAAAGGAAGAGCTGCTAGCAATAACCATTCAGCTTCAAAATGGTAGTATATCATGCACATGAGGAGAGGTCTAAAGTTAAGATTTTACCTGAAAATCAACCTTGGGATGGAGAACATGTATGGAGGTAGAATAAGTAAGGCAAAGGAATCTGACAACACATTTAAAACTAATGTTTCTGTTATGACATATTCAAAGTCCCTTCATATTTACTTAGGGCATAGTTCCATGGTCAGTCTAATCACACATACATTTTAGCACTGAAGGGCATAGTCCTGCCCCTTTTCCATCCCCTGGTGCTAGTTTTTATGCTTTCCTTCGTGCTGACACTTATATTTATGTGTGTATATGGCCAGCTGAATCAGGTGAATGACTTGTTTGAAAGAGCACGTAGCATTTCTTGCAGGTTATTTTTCCACTGGGTCAGAACTGTGATCTGACTCACTGCCTTGCACAAATGCTAGTGCTGGCAGAATTCAGGGATTGGGAGTGCATCACTGGGAGTGGGGAGGAGTAGGATGGATCCTCTGAGTCGCCGGGATGAATCCTTTACGATGGCACCTTTAGGTGTCTTCTGACTTACTCCACCTTTTCTCACCTCTTAAATGGCTATGTTTTCCCCAGAGCAGAATTTTTAGTACTTAAGCAAATTCCATATGAACATCCTGGTAAGGGCTCCTCATGAAGATAGGCCAGGTTCTGACTGGTCCTTATTTGCCTGAATCTTTTGGAAGAAGTTCAGAAACCCCCTCATCTTCCTACAATACCCTGTGAACTTTGTGTATTTTATGTCTGAAGGTGAGGGGCCATACTTTTGCCATAGAGAGTCCTAAAGATATTTGAAGTATGGCCATGGTGAAGAAGGCAAAGATTTAAAACTTTTTTTTTTTTTCATTAATTGATCCAATAGAGTTTGTGGGATCAACTCATATCCTTCTGTTTTGTAGAAATGTCAGACTATTTTTGAGGACAAGTGTTACAAGGTTATAGACAACCTTTACAAGTACAGAAGTTTCTTTTCTTTGAAAAAATACGTGAAGAATAAAAATATATCTGCATTTGGAAGAGTTAGACATATTAAGTTTCAACTTTTTTCCTTTTAAGTTCTGAATTTGAATTTAAAATTGCAGCCTTGAAATCTTTAATGAAACACAAATTCCCATGCTCCCAGTGCCACAATTAATTGGATCACTCCATGTAGTCACTTTAATATGATGCATAGCAATATTTCCTTTAAAGACCTTTCAGGCAAAATTGATCTGAAAGTTTAACATTTTTCTTTCAAGGGTCATATGAGAAATTTGTCAATATCAGCAGTTACTTTAAAAGTGTAAATCCTGGAGTTGTGAGTCTTAATGTTAAGCCATAACACAACTGAAGCTTAATTTAGAACACAGCAAGTTATAAGCATGCAAAGTTTAATGCGTTCACTGCTATCCATTATTCCCATCTTTGTTTTCTTTTCCACTCATTTTTGTGAACAGTCACATTCATAAATACCTAGCATGTTTGCATGGCATGCTTATTAGATTTTGTGTAGCAACAAAAGTATTTTTCCTTTGAGAGCAGATTGAGAATGGTCTTGCATGGCTTCTTTGAGACTTTAAATTATCAGAAGATGTGTGTCAGGAAGGCAGCAGAAAATACTGTGTAAGCTTCTGGGGTCACGGGAATGTCCCTCTGCGAGACCTTTGCTGTTTTCTCTGGTACATGTGAAGGATTAATGACAGAAGTTCAAGAGCAAGGTTTATGCCTACGGCTCGTGTGGCATTTACTAACTTTGAGCTAGCTGGTGTTAGGGTTTGCCGTTTACAGGCTGGGCCTTATGATTATGATAAGTGTTGGAGTTTATCTTACCCATTTTAAGTGACTATTTGTCCTGCCATGAGTGAGTATGCTTTTGTGAAAGCTTTGTAATCCAGAAGACATTTAAAAAAACCCAGATTGCTGTGTGTGATACGTTTTTTCGCAGAATCACAACATGGTTGGGGTTGGGAGGGACCTCTGGAGATTATCTAGTCCAACCCCCTACTGAAGTAGATTCACCTAGAGCAGGGTTTTGAATGTCTCCAGAGAAGGAGGCTCCACAGCCTCTCTGGGCAGCCTGTGCCAGTGCTTGGTCACCCTCAGAGTAAAAAAATTTTCCCTCCTCACATTGACATGGAACTTCCTGGGCTGCAGTTTGTGCCCGTTGCCCCTTGTCCTGTCACTGGGCACCACTGAAAAGAGCCTGGCCCTGTCCTACTGACACTCGCTCTTAAGACATCTGTAGACATCGATGAGATCCCCTCTCGGTCTCCTCCAGGCTACACAGGCCCAGCTCTCTCAGCCTGTCCTCGTAAGGGAGATGCTCTGGCCCCTCATCAGCTTCGTAGCTTCTGCTGGACCCTCTCCAGCAGTTCCATGTCTCTGGTGAACTGGGCAGCCCAGCACTGGGCACACGCTCCAGATGCGGCCTCACCAGGGCGGAGCAGAGGGGGAGGGTCACCTCCCTCCACCTGCTGGCCCCGCTCCTCCTCGTGCCCCCCAGGATCCCACTGGCCACCTTGGCCACACGGGCACACTGCTGGCTCATGGGCAACTTGCTGCCCGCCAGCACTCCCGGGTCCTGCTCTGCAGAGCTGCCCCCCAGCAGGTCACCCCCAGCCTGTGCTGGTGCACGGGGCTGTCCCTCCCCAGGAGCAGGATCCCTCACTTGCCCCTGTTGAACATCATGAGCTCCTCTCTGCCCAACTCTCCAGCCCGCCCAGGTCTCGCTGAATGGCAGCGCAGGCCCCTGGTGTGTCAGCTGCTCCTCCAGATCTGTGTCATCAGGAACCTGCTGAGGGTGCCTCTGTCCCTTCACCCAGGTCACCGATGGGCAAGTTGAACAGGGCTGGACCCAGCACTGACCCCTCCAGCCAGGCTCTGTGCTGCTGGTCACAGCCCTCGGAGCTCTGCCATTCAGCCAGCTCAACCCACCTCAGTGTCCACTTGTGTAACTGACATGTCGTGAGCTTACCTACGAGGCTGTTGTGGGAGACAGTATCAAAAGCCTTGCTGAGGTCAAGATAGACAACATCCATCTCATCTACCCAGCCAGTCTTTCCATCATAGAAGGCTATCAGGTTGGTCAGGCATTTCCCCTTGGTAAATCCATGTTGACTACGGACAACCTTCTTTTCCTCTCCATGCTTCAAAATGTCCTCCAGGATGAGCTGTTCCATCTCCTTTCCAGGGATGGAGGTGATGCTGACCGGGCTGTAGTTTCCTAAATCCTCCTTCTTAGCCTTTTTGAAGACTGGAGTGACACAGGCTTTCCTCCAGTCTTCAGGCACCTCTCCTGTCCTCCATGACCTTTCAAAGATGATGGAGGGTGGCTTAGCAATAACATCTGCCAGCTCCGTCAGCACTCAGGGGTGCAGTCCATCAGGGCACATAGATTTCTGGGTGTCAAGTTTGCTTAAGTGCTCTATGTGCTCTAATGTGGTCCTCCTCGGCCAGGGGAAAGTCTTCCTTTCTCCAGACTTCCTCTCTTGCCTCTAGGGTCTGGGGAATCTGAGTGCTGGCCTTGGCAGTACAGACTGAAGCAAAGAAGGCATTCAGTAACTCAGCCTTCTCTGTGTCCTTTGTCACCAGGGCACTCACCTCAATAAGCAGCAGGCCCACAGTTTCCCTTGTTTTCCTTTTGCTACTGATGTACTTGAAGAAGCCCTTCTTGTCGTCCTTGACCTCCTTCACGAAATTTAATTCCAGATGGACCTTAGCCTTCCTCATTGCCTCCCTGCATGTTCTGGCAACATTCCTATATTCCTCCCAAGTGCTCTGTCCCTTTTTCCACAATCTGTATTCTGTTTGAATTTTGCCAGGAGCTCCTTCCTCATTCATGCAGGCCTCCTTCCCCCTTTGCTTGATTTCTTACTCATAAGGTTGGATCTGTCTTGAGCTTGGAGGAAGTGATGCTTACATATCAGCCAGTCTCAGAGCTCCCTACCTTCTAGAGCCCTGACCTATGGGATTCCTCCAAGTAAGTCCCTGAAGAGGCCAAAGTTAGCTCTCCTGAAGTCCGGGGTTGCAATCGTATTTATTGCCCTGCTTTCTCCACACAGGATCCTGAACTCCACCATCTCACGGTCACTGCAGCAAAGGTGCCCCCACCCTTCACACCCCCAATCCATCCTTCCCTGGTTTTGAGTGCAAGGTCCAGGAGCACACCTTGCCTCGTTGGCTCCTCCACAACCTGTATCAAGAAGTTATCATCAGTGCTCTGCAGGAGCCTCGTTGGCTGTGCATGCCTAGCTGTATTGGCTTTCCAGCAGGTGTCAGGGTGGTTGAAGTCCTGCATGAGAACCATGTGATCAGGAGGCTACATCCACTTATCTGTGGAAGGCTTCATCGACTTCCTGATCAGGTGGCCTGTAGCAAACACCACGACAGTGTCACCCATGCTGGCCTGCCCCTTAATCCTTACCCATAAGCTCGCAACTTTTTCTGCATCCACCCCCAGGCAGAGCTCGATACAGCCCGGTTGCCCACTCCAATGAAGGGCAACTCCACCACCTCTCCTTGCTGGCCTGCGTTCCCTAAAAAGTGAATAGCCATCCATGACAGTGTTCCAGTCATGCCAGCTATCCCACCATGTCTCTGTAACTGCAATGAGATCATGGCCCTGTGACCACACACAGACCTCTTAATTCTTCCTGTTTATTCCCCATGCTGTGTGCGTCGGTGTATGGGCGTTTCAGAGAGGCAGTTGAGCATGCAGGTTTTCCAGGAGGGGCACAAGAGGGTCCACCATAGCCATGCACACCCGTGAGGTGGCTGGCCATCTGGTACTCTTGGGAGACAGCTAAGGTAGATTATATCGCTACTCTGGTTGGCCTGGCTTATTCTTTAGTTGGCTGCAATGGCATGAGCATTGCCACTTTGGACCCCATCCCCTGAGTCCATCAGTTTAAAGCCCACCTCACCAAGCTGGCCAGCCTGCTGCCGAGGCTTCCCTTGCCTCTTCTAGGCAGGCAGATCCCATCCCTTCCAAACAGGCTATAGTCAGAGAATATACTAAACATCAGTTTATCTGATCACATTTATGTTCTGTAGGTGCTATAAAATGCATGTGTGCCTGCCTATGATGTCTGCATATGTTACATTGAGTTCTGCAGCTGAGACATACATTTGTGTGGCTTCCTGTGAGTTCCTTGCAGAATATGAAAGTAGTTAGTTCTTCATCAGTCTGTGCCTCCTTCTCTTATTCTGCTTGCTCAGACCACAAATCACCTGGCAAAGAACTCAGTGAGTGTTTTTATTGGGTCTCAGTCTGTTACCTCTGATGTCAGTTTCATGCAAGTTTAAGTGGTGCATTAATTTTAATTTATCATTATCTTCATTAAAATATTTATAGTTAATGAAAAGACTTCTCTTGGGCTCAGCATTAGTAGCCAGTTTAACAGAACACATTGATCCTTTCTGTTGCTGCTGGTAGGCAGGGCAGTATACCATATGCCTAAGCAGGTTGTTGATGAACTAAAAAATGGTATTCAGGGTTTTTTTGTCTCATAAATTTGGCTTAAAAGACATAGAATCTTTTCTTCTTTGAGCATGTGGTTTTTGTCTGCATAGTCAGTAGCAACATTCTGTTCCCTTGAGCTTAATTACGTAGCAAAATTGCTCTAAGCAGTGTCACTTCATGTAGGGCATTCTTTTCAGACTTCTTGTCCATTATGACCCATTGGTCTGATAGTTATGGTTAATGTAATACAAAAGAGCAGGATTTTGTCCTTTTTTATTTCCTCTTTAGATTTCTATTTTAAGAATTTTATAACATTTAAAACAAACAAACAAAAAAGTAGAAATTCTAGGGAAAGAGGCTTTGTTCTTAAGCAAGAAGTTCTTCTGTAGTTTGCCTCCCACATCAAAAGAAAGATATCAAGCTATGTGTCATTGCTAGGATAAGCTGACTTTGCAGCTGAAATCGTGGACTGGGAGGACATAAGGTGATTTTGATGGGGGAAAAAAAGCATGAAAAGGCAAGCTGGAATTTTACTTTTTTTAAGAAAGTGTGTGCTACATGTCATCAACTGCATGATAAACCAATACAAATGCATAGCCGTAGTTTTAGGTTTGGAGAAAACAAGACAGTAATAAGTTGTGGCAAAATCCTGTGCAGTGTTAGAGTTGTCTTCTGTCAGGACATCTCATGGGAGAAGTTTTCATTATACATTCTCTTTCTGTTACTTGGAGATATTTAATGTTTAAACAGGGGAGGACAACAAAAGTACTCAGCTGCTAAGGCACACTGTCTACTGACTCTGTAATCTGATTGCATTGTGTTGCTCTCGGCCCAATGCTGCAGTCCCACTATCTTTTACAAATCTTCCATTGACTTTTCTGGGAGTTATGGCAAGATATGGTTTGCGGCCAGGTGATTTAGACTTAGCTGTGTATTTTATTTCTTTATTGTGTATGTATTTTCCCTAATAAATTATGCATGAGTGATACATATTAGTTAGCAACTGAAAAAATGCTTATGTTAATTGTCAGCCAGCTTAGTTATGTTAATACCATCCTCTTGTTCAAGACTATGTGATGTAACAAGTATTCTAGGTCCTACATGGTGGGATGGGGATATGGTATAAGACAATGTTGGCAAATATCTGCTTTTCTCAGCTTGTGCTCCAATTCACAAGCAGTTACAAAACATTTTGTTCATATTTTTCCCTGCCATGTTCCTTTTAAGGAATAGTCTATCACATACAGTTGGCAATGGCTGAAAAGGAGACATAACATGGAGTATAAGCGTAGGGAAAATGCTAAAGGAACAAAAGGGCTATATGCATTAATAGAAGGTATCAATGCTTGCTGCATTGGCCAGTAAATTCTGCCTAATTAACTAACTTGAACTGCAGCAGGAAATTAAGCTTTTTTTGAACTGTGCAGGAACACCACTTAATCTTATGTTTCAGTGCCAAATATTAATTCTTCTTTTTCAATAGGGTAAAGCTCTCCCCTCTCTTTCTGCTTCTCCCCTCTTCTCATCAAAACAAAGAGTGCTTTTATGTAATAAAATATTACATGTATAAAATAAAGTTTTATAATGCTTTCTACGGGCATTAGTTGGATGGACATGTTTGTACCTACATGGTCTCCTATTCTGGGATATAGCCCAATTAAGGATAGATCTAGTTTGCATATCATGTTGATATGTTGTGTTTGCCAAGGGTTTAAGTCTGCTGATGTGCAGACAAATTTTAAAGAGAGGAAATTTCCTCAGGGTTCAGTGCTAATATTCCGGACCACTCATAACCAGAAACATCGTTCTCAAAAGTTTATTAAAATTCTGTCAATCAGGATAATTATAACTAGGTCATTTTTCATTTAAGAACTTCCTGTAATGTATATAGATGACAAGAGATCATAATAATTACTAAATATTTTGAGACTGATTTTAATCTTCCACCTGTGCAATTTGGCAGAAATGTCATCACAACTGAGAAAGCTGAGTATTCATTCTGTTTCTTTATGTCTATACCCCACTGTAACTCAGTGAAGTTTCAAGAAATTAAAAATTATATAAAAGCCAGTGGTATTTCCATACTGTACATCTTCAGGATAAAATCAATCCTTTCTAGGTTTTGGCAACCAGTTGGCTCTATGCTAGTTAAGTTTTTATTTCCTTAAGGAAATTAAAAAACCAAAACAACCAACCAAAAAACACAGTGGATTTTTTTCTTTAAATTAATGTGCATGCAACCAAAGCTTTTGAGCTAGTGTTTAGTATTCAGTAACTTCTACAGGCTTGTCTTCAAGTCTTGTGAATTCTCCAGTCTTCAGTTTCATATTGGACCTGTTTTTGTCTTTCCGTTTTACAACTAGATTCTTGCTAGGTCTGAGCCCAAAGTGTATGAAGTGATCAGTTTGTTTAACTATTAAATGTGAGTTGTACCATCACTGGTCTCTGCTTACAAGTTAATGGAAAAACGAGAATCTCACTGCATGCCTGAATCACAGAGTGAGCATCTTGCTGGTAAATTTGCTTAGATAGTGCCATTCCATGTGAACTTTTCCGCTGAGCTTTGGGTGCAATGCAGCTGTTTTGGCACAGCACTATCCCATTGTTGATGTACTCTCTCTGGTCTAATCAGTTTTGATACAGTCATCTTAAGTGCATCTGCATTGTGTTCCCAGGAATTTCCAGTTAGGTAGGTATGGATGGAAAGACCCAAGGAATTCCATTTAAACTTCTGGGTCTTCCTTGGTCAGTTAATTTTTTTCTCTGTTTTTTCTAGTTAGTACTTTTTTATTAAAATGCTTGGTCATCAAACTGATCATTCTTGTATTGAACCTTTAAAAATAATACTATTAAATACTTTATCCTGCATAAAGTCATCTCTGTTAAAAATAATCAGCTTGAGCAATTTTTCTGTGTTTCTGACTTTCGTGGTTTTTCCCCAAAAAATCTTCTGCTCTTTATGGAGACGTGATATTTTTGATGATAGATAAATAGATACATAATTGTCATGTGCTGGTGTCTCCAATTTCATCATTCTGGTGGCTAGTATTTGAAGTTATTGTATTTCTAAACTTTATGAACCCTAGCTTGCTTAAAATTAATGATCAGTGTGTTCCACCTTTCAAAAAATGTTAGATTGCAGGACAGTGAAAGAGGTAAGATAGACACTGTTGTGCATCAGCTTTTAATCTTCATTAAGCCATTACGTATGATGAAACAACATCACATAAAAATAAATCTAACAGAATTCGTCTCTTCAGACAGTTACTGTGTGCAGGCTGGATGAACAGTAGTCAAATTCCCCCTCAGGATATTATCAGATGGAAGCATTTCACTGTAAAATGTTTGCAGATGGAGATGTTATAAAAAATGATAAAGGTCCTATCATGTCAAGTCTGAGCCAAGTTGTGACTTTCTGTGCACGGTACTTCCTTCTTTGCTTCAACACCCTGGAATACTTTATTTCTGCAAAGTCTTCAAGTCCTTGAAGTGACAGGAAAATAATTATAAAAGGATGACTATTTGGGAGAATCTCACTGCGGGGGTGCAATAAAAAGAGTTAACCCTTGAAAGAATAGAGTAAGAGATGCCATATATGCAAAGTCATAGTTTTGCTTTTAGGATAGGAGCAAATGAACAAGTTACTGTGAGGTAAGACAAGGTGTAAACATCAGTAGCTATCCTGTATGCATGCTACTGGCCAGCAATAAATGTGAGGTAACTCGCTGTTTTTCACTCAGAAGGGTCTTGCTCCTATGAAGTACAAAGCCAGCTCTTAGCATTCATCTGTCATCTAAAATTTCAAAACAGTTTCCAAAGAAGGTCAATTACTGGGTGACTATAAAAAATGGAGAAAAAACATCAGAGAGTAGTGAATTAGATTTGCCCAAACAGAAAAGGGCTCCATCAGCAGCCTAGGATATTGATGCAAACTCTTTTTTAGCTCACACTGATCAGTCCTGTTACAAATCAGCTCAGTGTCATGGATTTCAGGTCTTGCATGTCTGTGAATCTTAAGTAACAATGAAATGTATCTGTTTCTGATTTTGCTGTTCCATTGATGTGATTTGTCCTTTCTCTCCCCCTCTCTCCTCTCTTTCTAGTTAAAGCGGAAAAAAAAACCCTTGTAAAGGGTTCCCTCTCTGGAACTTCAGTCCTGCCATGCTTCTTTTCAACCACACCCACTATAGCCTCCAGCTATGCAGCTGAGTATCTTCGAATCAAATGGTCAAAGGTTGAACTGGATAAAAGTGGAAAAGATGCAAAAGAAACCACAGTCCTGGTGGCCCAAAATGGCAACATCAAAATAGGTCAAAGCTACAAAGACAGAGTGTCTGTTCCAACCAATTCAGAGGAGACAGGTGATGCTTCGCTGACTTTCTCTAAGCTGCGTGCAAGTGATGCAGGGGTATATCGCTGTGATGTTATGTACGGAGTTGAAGACACACAAGGCATTGTATCATTGGCTGTAGAGGGTAAGGATTTATCCATTTCCTTTGTAGTCAACAGTGATTTCAGCTAAAACAGTAAAAGTTAGTAATTAACATATAAAGAGAGGGTATTTAAAGGATTATCTTTAGCAATTTACTCTTCCTTAACTGTTCACTTCCCATTCTCTTTCTGCCTTTTATTTATTCTTTTTCATATTTTCCAGTCTGTAGCTCTCTATCACTTACACCTTCAGGGAGGCTACTTTTGATTCCTGGAACAAATGCCATTTCCTTATTCCCAGAGTAGTTTAATACTTTGATTTGGTTTATACCCTTTGCAAGACAAGTTTTTTCTTCTTCTTTTTTTTTTTTTTTTTTAAGGAGATACCTCTTAAGTTTTCTCAGACCAGCCCATTGAAACATGATACATACTGTACTAACGCATCTGTCTGAAAAATGTCATTACAAAATGACAGACTTGGCAGGCAGAAGCAGTTTCTTTTTAATTGTTTGCGTAGGATGAAAAGGAGCAACTGCCCTGCTACTGGAGCTGTGGTGGGCCTATCTTGCCACCTGATGTACACAACCATAATGCCAGCAAAACTGGGAACCACTCTTTCTGTGATAGGAATGTCAAGCACAAAGGAGGATTTTCTTTTGTCCCAGTAATAAAGGTTGGATAGGTAGGAGGGCACCCATCTGGCAGAAACTGCAGGAAAACAAATAGGGAGGTGGCTGCTAATGTTCTTCCATGTGGAGGATCCAAGACTAAGAGTTTTCTGGTCATCACTTTAAAGAAATAACCTCTGAAACTTTGAGGGGGAGAAGTGTACATGTGAAAATACTGAAAAGATGGGACTTTCAAAATCGTGTAAAGTGGCAGAGGGGACATCTGATCTATAGGTGTTTTTCTGCTAAGAGCCTGCTTACACAGCACCATAAGTACAGCACAGAGACCACTCCAGAACCTGGTGCTGTATAGCCCTGTCAGTTTGGCACTGAGCCTGAGCTAACAAACCGCGCTGAAAGACAGGACGTATTAGCCCAGGCTCTGTGCCATGTAAATGCAAATTCTGGATCCAAATTACTCTGCATGCTTAGAACAACACTGTGCTGTGTGGATGTACCATCTCACGTGGACTCTGCCTCACACTTCTTTGCACTTAGGTGTTTTCTGGAAGTTCAGTATTTACTCAGATGACTGAATTCCAAAACAAACACTAATACTTGCTGCTGGAAATTATGACTTCGGCTAAGATGTTTTTTTTGGTGAGCTTAATACTGCATTGTTCTTCCAATGTGCTTAACCTAACTTGAACAGTCTTTTGGCATTGATTCAATGAAAAATGTTGAAGCGCGGTCTTGATTTGGAAATACAATAATTCAATGTAACCATTAATGTCTATATAACTTCATAAACTGCTTAGTCCTAATGGCAAAAGCAAAAGAAATCCTGGTTTGAACATTACTTTCCAGTAACTAGTGTACCTGGCATTCCTCATTCCTTTACAAGTGCTCCCTTGACTGCATATCTATATCCAGGAGCAGCAGATGTTCACTACAGCAAAATATCTGATGATTTGTGGTAATAATTTAGCTGCTGTAGTTAGTGCTCCTGTATAACACTGCAATGAGATGAACTGATCAGATTATTTTTTTTAACTGAAAGAAAATTTCACACACTCTGTTTACTTTTTTGGAACTGTTCTTTTCCATGATTCCTTTAATGTCAAGATTTCAGGAGGGGGAAAAGCTAGGTCTTGACCCATATTAGGTTGTCATTTGTGCACTTTGTTCTCCATTTTCTACGTAAAACAAACAAATGCCATTTATCAGACTCCTAAGGATTTCATGTGAATGTTGCCACTCATATATTCTGGCTCATTTCAGAAAGCTGATTTCAGCTTTTATTAAAAAAAAAAAAAAACAAAACACCAAACCAAACCAAATCATTAGGCCCAAATGTAATTTATTTCCATTATGTTGCACAACTGGGAATATGTGATCTTCTTGACACTCTCTTTGTGCATGCTTCGCTGCCCCTCATTAGCCTGGTGTGGGGAGATCTTTCCACATTAATTGTGGTAACTTCAGAGCTGGCAGCCAGCATGGTTCAGCACTGTGTTTTGGTCAGCTCTCCCTGCTGGAGCTGGGGATGGTGCTTGCAGGGTGACCCATGAAGTCCTGGTAAAGTTATCACCCGTTTTGCTATTCTGCATGTTTTATACTCATCCCAAATGAAAGACAAAATGCATTTGTGCAGCAGTTTTTGAGGACTCAGCAGGTATGTGTTGCTTTAGTTTTTCAGTAGACGTAGAATGTATGTATGTTGAAAAAGTGGTAACTCTGGCTCAGGTCGTACTTGCCTGATCACATGGCTTAATCCTAAAGTGAAGCAGAACAATTTTATTAAAGATAGTAAGCTTCTGCAAAATTCCCTTTGTGGGGTAATTTAGGTGTGGGAAGAAATGTTACTAATGCTTCAGAAAACAATATTTATCTTTTCTTTATGTGCCACCACTGTTACGTTTGTTAAGTCTAATTTAATGAATTTCTCAGAAATGGCCAAATGAAGTAGGCCAAAACTTAACTGCATCATTCTGGTGAAGTAGGTGAAATTGCTCCTTTGTTGTTATGATAACTTTATGGGGTTTGTATGCTTGTTCATTAGAGTATTTTTAAACCAATGTAGGACTTAAATTCTAGATGTTTTCAGGATTTTCATTTGTTTTACAGACATTGCTTCATTTGAAATTTTCAAACAGAAAGCCCGTTCCAGCATCAATGAAGCCAGGCAGATAAGTTTAGATAGCTGTACTCTTTGTGTTTCAAATAAATCAAGTAAAATAATAGATAACTGGGAGACCTAACTTGACTAAGAAAAAAATTACTGTAATTGCTATTTCTATCCTTACCTTTAGGTATGCCAAGAATATGAAACTGCTATTGAACCCATGCAAATGAACGTCTTTTACCAGTGATGGAATATGCTGTGAATAAAAAGTGGAATTTCTGAGAAATAATTTACTCTGTAGCATATAATTTTCCCCAGGTTAAGCTGTACAAGCTGAACAATTGGTAATAGTCACTGAAAGTTAACAGTAAAAATTTTATGCCTGAGTTTCAAGACCAAGACTGTTTACAAAAGATGTGTGTAATTGTGCATCTTTTTTTATTTTCTGTGTAGCTATCACAACAGACAAATTTTATAATTTGTATGTAAATATCCAGTTAATTTACTATTTTTTTAGATGTCAGGTGAACTTCTTAAGTTCAGAAAAGTCAGATTTATATGTTACTAACAACTGTATAAATACTGGCTTTACCAAGAAGATGGAATGTAAATACAAAACTGCCTTCTTTAACAGTGACAAACCCATATTTTGGTTCTTTGACTCAAAATGCTTCAGCATCATATCCTGCCTTCCCATAGGGTTATTTATGTAGGGTCTGAGTAGAAGGTTTTGTTTTTAATATAATCAACTGTTGCCTAATTTTACGTTCCTAACAAATTAGGCCAAAACCAAACTCAAGTCTATTTCAGACAAAAGATCCGTCTGTCCCAGTGTCCTGTTCCAATGAAAGCAGTAACAGCTGACAGCAAAAGGCAAACGTAACAAATTTTAGTGTGTATTTCATTGCTGTCAGAGACCTGTCACCCATGTACTTCCTATGGCGGTGACTCTATGTTAGACAATCTTGCACTGATTTTTTTTTTCTATTTGTTTTTTGAATGTATGTAAATTTTTTGTATCCATAGCTGGACTTCTGGTTAAGCCACCACTTAACCACAGCTGGTTCAGTTAGTTCTTATTCAAAAGGAAGATGTACTTTAAGCACCCACATTGCCTTTGTCTCTACTTTGCATATTTCTACTACGTGATTTTTGATAGGTAAAATCTTTGTAAAAAATCTAAAGATTCTAAAGAATCTAAAGATTGGCAGGATCTTGGAAACTGCCTTCATACTGTGCTTTTCCTTTGTTTTGGTTATAGGCACAACCTATGCCAACTACTTGGGTATCAACAGCTGTTCACTAGGAGCTCAGAGACATCACCAAGACACTGTGGCTTAACATGGTGCCTTGTTTCGGCTGAGCAGTGCTTACTTGTATGTGTACCAGCAGCTTGTGATAGAGATGAAATAGTTTGATATGAACTCCTTTTAAACTGCCCAGCTTAAAGCTAAGTTGGAACTGACTTGTTTTTACTAGGGGTATAAAAGTGGTTATGTTCATGTTACTAGCCAGGTTGACTCAGCTTTGTGTACAGTCCTGGGGATTTGATCCTCGAAAGTCAAGCCATGTAGGGTTAGAAGGACATGCTAGGTCACTTACTGTATTTCCTTTGGTACTGTAAATAACCACGTTTCATGCTGTGCTGCATGCCTTTATTACTCCTGAAATCAAGCAAAGGCACCCATTCACAGAGGTTATAAGGTGATTTGCATATTTCATCTCTAGGTTCAGTGGGGTTACACTGAATTGTACCCTATATGTTACTATTTTCATTTTACTGCTGGTTAAAGTGTAAGAGGGAGGATTAGCCCATGCAGAAAGTTTTGGGGCAGCCTGCCCTGCTCATTAATTGCAACCGCAGAGCTGTCCTTGAGGCTGGGGATAGTGCCAGTGCTGAGAGGTCTGCAGGTTTGCACAGACGGGCCGTTTCATCACACTACATACCGCCTTTCCTGTTCAGTAATTTTAGGAACTGCTTTCCTTTACACCCTGGTTGCTGTTACAATTACATGGACCTCTCAGACAGGGATATTTCATGTTCAAGGTGTATCTAACAGTATTACAGTGTTACATGCTTCAGCTTCTTACAAGGAAAGAAATATGCAGAACACATCGTTCATACTCATTTTTCCTGCTACATGTTGTCTTCTCTGCCTTCTTTGCACGTCTCTCTGAATTTTCCCCTTTTTTTCTGGAGCCACTCTTCCTTTGTCAGCACTTGTAATTTTGTCTTTCTACAGTGTTTTGAGCTTTTCTTCTGAGACTTCTTGATGTTATTAAACCCACAAGTCAAACTGTCTCACGTTAGTCCTTGGCCTTAAAGTTTTTGAATGCTTAATGTTATTTTGTCTTCGTTTTTAGTCTGAAAATGTCAAGTCTCAGAATCCTTCAGATACGTAAGAGGGATGTTTTTCCCTTCTTAGTAGGTAACACTGAGCTGCCACTTTTTTTCCCACTTTAAGCTGCTTTTGGACACTAGTGGTCTTCCACTATATCCCAGTAGAGATACATGGGAACAAGTTGGAGGTTGACGACCAGCAGGTGATGCCTTCTGAAGATCATCCCCAAGTGTCTGTGTTCCTGGTAATAGCTTACCAAACACAAATTCACAACCTTGACTTGGATGTCAAGTCTGAAAATAGGAAACATAAAGTTGGGGTGTGATTTATTTCACCTTGGAGTGTTTAAGGTCACGTGCCCAGTCTAAGCTAAACACACAGACCCATACTGCCTTCAGCTCCTCTCTGACAAGAATCTTGGGTGAGATGAGCTCTCTGGGTGTCCATATCCCTGGTCAGTAGTTAGAGACATTTAGATGACTAGTTTAGACTAGACTTCTAACCTTTAGGCAAAGCAAACTTTAGTTAGAGTTGTGTCCCAGAAAGGATTTTATAAAAGTATTGCTGTACATCTCTATGTCCACATTTATTCCCTCTATTTACTACAAAATCCACTTGTATAAAATAGTTTTGGGATGCCTTATAAAAAGCTGACCTAGAAAGGTAATGTAACAGTACTGTTCATTCTGGAACACAGCTGGGTATTTAATGAAATTCTCATTTTGTGTGGTGCCATGGTATTGGGCAATGTGACCTAGTGTAATCAAAAATAAAAAGTCTGAACAAATCACTCATTTGAGCTGATTTTGAGCTGATTTTATTGTTATCCTCCTTGGAGGTGATTGGACTGAAGTGGATCAGAGTAGCAAATGGGATTCTTCCAGTTTCATTGCTCTTTTTTCATATCTTGTCAGTGAATATTTTTCACTGATAATGAGAACACTTTATTATTTTCTTACTGATGTTTTGGGAGACCACTGTTTTCATGGGCCTCATTTTGGTAGTTTCTGTTTGATTCTGCTGCAAGTCTGAGATAGTTTTTTAGTCTTTGTAGGTTTTGGGGTTTTTGTTTTTTTTGTTTTGTTTTTTTTTTTTTAAGCCAGTAAAGAAAATCCTGGGCTTAAAATACTGACCTTGTTAATGGAAAGAAGCAGCAATTAGGGAAGCAGAGTAGTGGTAATTCACATTTTCATTTTTATGCAAACTCTTCTTTCTTGCAGGCATTATAATGATAATAAATGGGAGTTGTTTCCAATGTGGGAACGCTGCCACACAATTGTGCTGTTAGCCCTGAGAGATTGTGTGTTGACAACCTAATTGATTTATTCTCTCTACAGCCAGAACTCCCCTTCATTATCTCTTAAGTATGGCATTTGAAGAGATGCTTTTATTTAATCTTTTAGATTTATCTGTCTTGAAATGTTACTGCCTCTTGATGCTGAACTTCCGTGCATCCTTGCTAACTAAATTAACATGGGCTGCCGCATTTTTAAGCTTGTGTTTTACTCTCCTGCATCGTGGATCCCAAGGAATCTCCAACCTCTGTAGCTGGGAAGGAAAAAGCACAATGGGTAATGGCTATCACAGGACGGGAGAAGGAAATTTACTTCTGGGTGAGAAAGACCCTGTGCCTATGTGCAGTGCACATCAGGAACAGGGAAGGAAATGTTCTGATCAAGCTGCTGTGTCCTTCACACAGGGACAGGGAACATGGCAGCTGATGGGCAAGCTTGTGGGGTTTCTGCATTGGGCTGAATGGAGGAGCTTTGGTGGGAGATCTCTGAGCCCAGGAAGTGAGTGGCAAGCCTTCACGTGTGGGATGGTAGAGCAGAGGCCAGTACTAAATGGCTAAACTGGTTTTAGGGTGTTGGTCATCCGTGAGGACAGTTCTGAGAGTCTGTGTTTGGGTTTTGGTTTTTTTTTTAAAGTAATTTCAAGTAGCAGTGCCTTGGCCTCAGTGAACGCTCGTGTGACCTAGTAAGCTGCTGTACAGAGATAACAGAGTGAATCAGCTGATCCCAACATATATTCAGACATTAATACAGATGTAGTAAAGAAGTCCTCCCCCTGAGAAAAATACAGGTAAAGCTCAGCATTAATCGCTTTCTGTATCTGGACCGACTTGGTCAGAGGACCTTGTGTACACCTGCATGCAACTGCATTGCTCTCTGAGGACAAACACAAAGATTTTGCGTGGAGGAGCAATATGCGAGCTCTG
This sequence comes from Falco rusticolus, assembly GCF_015220075.1. Lineage (NCBI taxonomy): Eukaryota > Metazoa > Chordata > Aves > Falconiformes > Falconidae > Falco > Falco rusticolus. Next base: position 2,264,670 of record NC_051210.1, read on the forward strand.
TCCCTGGAGAGCAGGAGGTGCTGGGGCTGAGAGAGCAGAGAGGTTGGTATGTACTTTCTCTCCCCACAAAGAGAAGTACCCTGAGGCCTTTGGCAAGGGAGCTCCTGCTGGTTCAAGGCAAGCCTGTTCTTCTCAGGTTGCCAAAGCCTAAGACAGGGGTCAGAAGATGGGTGCAAAACCTCGAATAAGAAACACAAATGAGTTATTCATGCAGGAAACTGAAAATGCTGCCCTTTTGCTTCCTTTCATACAGTGCTCAGTCCTGTAACCTGTATCTTGGCATGTATCTGTAATGTAAATCGTCTTCTGTATTAAAGACGACGAGGATCACCAACCCGTGCAGTAGCTTTGGCAGTGGGCTGGGGGTTATTGCAGTGGTCTGCACTACAGTGGCTAAGGTTTGAACACAAAACAGAATGTAGAAATCAACAGAATATACAATAACAACCACTGCCATCATAATATTTTCACTTCAGATATTCTTTGCTGTGTGAGACAACTTCTGAAATTGAGGCTTTGTGTGTCTCCAACAGTGCATCTTGCAGCAGTGTGATCTCACTAGTGAAAGTGAACTGTAATTCATTAACCATACCAGGACCCCCTCCTTTGCAGTTCCATGAGGTTTTGCTACATGATACCCTGGCAAGTAATAAAGCAAAGTTGCAACCCAAAGGTGTGAAACCACAGAACCAGGCTATTACCTGTGGAAAGCCCTAGTTTGTTAAAACTGAAATACTTTACATTTTTGTTTTCTGGTCTAAGACAGAGATAAACGATTAAAATACATTCTGTCTCGCTTAGGCAGGAGCGAATTCTGGATGCTACAAATTACTTTACTGTGAATGCTCTTTGTTGCAGATGCTGCTACTCCTTCCTGTAATTACACTGACTTTGTTTGCCAGATGTTCGGTGACGTTATATTGCTGTAGTCTGTTTTCCAGTTGCTTTATTTCTTCCGAGGACAGCTCCTTTCTTGCCTTTTCTTTCAGAGAGGAAATTGACAAAGGGAAAAAAATCCTTGACAAATATTTTAAAGTACAAAAACTCAGAGAATGGTTTTTGCCCCTCTCTCTGTGTCTAACTGAAACAATGAAAGACTTGCACTTTAATCTTCTTAGCCCCAGGGGGTCTTCTAATTATTGCAGCTGTTGCACAGGCTTATACATACTGACCTCCTCCTTCCCATTCATCTTGGAGGCTCTTTTATGTCCATTAGCTCCTCACTGGAAATGGAAGAGCCTTCAACTCTTAAACAATAGGTGAAGTTTACCTTTTGGATCAGGGTGAGGAGAACAAAGCATTCTCCGAGTTCCTTTCCAGGATTTACAAATGACCGAAGTCTCCTCTCGGCCCTGCAAAAGCTACTCTAAATTGGCAGCGATATTAACTCTTTTAGTCCTGCCTTATTCAGGTATCACTGGGATCCCAAACATATGCCAGCTAGGAAGGACAGTGGTTGCTTCTAACATGGAAGAAATGAGAGGAGTGATAGCTGGTTGTGGAGAATGCACTCATATATTTAAGCAGTAGGAAGCTTTAAAAAAATACAAGTTCAGATAAAGACGTTTTCATCTACTGCTAAGTTAATGAACCTTTTTGTGGCTGTACTGAGAAGCAGTGCTCTTGTGCCTAGTTGAAGTCATACAGCATCAGTTAAGCAATTGTGAAAAAAAACCCCCAAACAATCACACACACACACACACACACCCCCCGCCAAACAAACCATCCAACAAAAAAAGAGGCAATTAATCTGAATGCATATAAAATACATTTTAATTAAAATTAAAACAACAAATTCAATGGACAAATTTCTTCACATATTTGGGCATTTCTGGTTTGACCCTGAGTTTTAGAGCCAGTGTCAAATATTGTATCTATAGAAACACCAACGTTACCCTAAAAAAAAAAAAAAAAAAAAAAAAGGTGTAAAATATTTGTATATATACAACAATAACTTGTAGTAAAGTCAGGTGCTCAGCTTGTGAATATTATTTTGGGTTCATATTTATGAATCAGGGTAAATGTTTTATCTGCTTCTGTGGTAAGCTCTGTAAAAATTACTCATTTCTTATTTCTAGACCCAGAACACCAAGAAGGTCACTTGAACTCATGTTTTTATTTGTTACTGTACCACTGTATATAATAATGATCACTTACATCAGCAGTTAACTTGCTCACAGTGTCAACCAATGTTACTGAAGTCTCAGTATCATAAGTATTTTAATGCATACCACAGCTTTAAAAATAATCTTCAAATAATATTTTTGCTATTTTAAGCTTTTAAATTCCAAATGCGATTCGTTGCTGTTGCCCAGCTTTTCTTATGTTGTGAGGTAGTGCTCTGTTTGGCATGTGGAAAGGGGCAGTGCTGTTTAGGGTACACAAAGCCAAGATATGTACACACGCACATGTTTAAATACATACATATATGTATAAATGAAGTTTTGCACATCTTAAGACAATGTAAATGGTATGTAAATTTGCCCTAACCAGGCAATGGAGCATGTCCTATAACAGAGAAAATGCAGGGATACTGGAGCTAGTTAAGTTATCTTTCTGACATTCCCTTTCAATCTCTCCTGGTAGAACAAGTTCACATTAATAAGAAAATGTCCTTGAGGCTGTGCTTTTAGCACGGAGGCTTCCTGGAGCAGTGTGGCCCCATCCGTGCTGTTATGGTCCTTTGGCTCCCAGCACAGGATGAAGATGCCCGTTGGAAGTTGTCCCTGGTCTTTGCTAGCTCCTGAAGTCTGCCCAGAAATCATTTGGAAGGATGTTATGGGGCCTGGGCCAAATAATGCATGAACTAATCTAACAATTTAAGACTTGGTGACTGATTTTCAGGCACCTGGAATATTTAACTTATGAATATAAAAATAGCCATAATTTTTCAGGGTGTAACTCCTCACTTGTCACTGTTGCCAAACAATGCTTGGGTCCATTTGAAGCTGAAATTACATCGTTGCTTGGAAGAAGCACTGTTAGTGATGGGTGCAGTCCGTGTTCTGAAAAGGCATTTTAGGGAGATGCTGGTGGTCTGTAAGCTCCCAGTTAGTGGCTGCAGCTGGTGTGTGGCTCCGTATTAAACGATGAAATATGAGGATTCCCGGCATTTCCTTTTCCATTTCCTGTTTCTCTGCCAGTAGCTTTGATGAAATTGGTGTCTGATCACCGAAGTTTAACCTATATGTGAGTACTTTTCAGATAATGTATTTTATTTTCATTTCAGAAAACTTCTTAGTGAATCACAACAAGAACAAAATGTGTATTTTCTGTTAATTAGACATATCCAGACCTTTGATAAGTGGCAAAATTTTACTGAATTTCTCTGCATAAGAAAAAGTATTTATAAATATGTTGGGACCCCTTGAATCAACATTTTTCCAAGTTACCCCTTTTTCTGTTTACTCATAAATTAGCAGACTTCTATCTTTCAACAGTGCTCTAATAACAAATGCTTGTTGTTAATTCCATTATTGCTACAATGCCACCATTTTCCCAAACTGTATTACAGTATGTCATTTACTTATGAAGTACTCCAATAAAATCGTCAGAGAAAAGGAAGATTTTACGGTTCATTTTTCTTGCTTTGTATCCATTTTGTATAGTGGATGTTTTATGGTGTTGCAATGCGTCTGAAGATTTTAGAGTGCAGTAAGTGAGGCTGAATGTTATTTTTCAGAGATCATCAGGGGACATCCTTTTGATGCTAAACTGTTTAAAACACTGGCAAGGGGGGGAAGTGATTTGGCAAGGTGGAATATCTGTTGTCTGCCACTTTGGAGTTGGAGCCCTTTACGGTTTTTTTAAGGTGTGCATGTGCAGCTGTGGCTGAATTCAGTGGGAATTATGTGTGTATAGCAACCAGAATGTGGCTTCTAGACAGATCCTGTGTTAGCCAAAGCCACCATAACTCTAGGCCTCCCTCTCCAAACTGACGTGCTTAAGTAACTTTTGAAATTGTCAAGATTGTTTCCAGAACCAGAAAGCCCCCAAATAAAAGCAAGCTTTGTTTTGTCTGTTTCATTGGTAGTGTGTGCAGGAAAACATGGTTATGAAAAGTTGACCAACAGCCATATATTTGTAAGAGTTGTATTTGTAGTAAGTTTTGATGCATAGGAACAGGCATCAAGGCCATCACTGATTAACAATTCTGCATCAAAAGCACAATTTTTTTGCTGTCCCCATTGGTCATATGTCTCACTGCATCTAGCAGACCTCAAGCACTCAAGGGATCCCCCATTCACTGTTGGCAATTCTGGGTGCAGTTCCTGCAGCTGGCTGCTTTGGAAAGTCTGTTTTTAAGCCCACTTCTTCCAAGGATCAGATGTGCTTAGTCTTGTCTGGTCACGCAGTTTGACTTGCAACTGGATGTGCCATGTAGGCCAGTAAGCCGACATGTCAGGTACCACTGCTAACATGAGCAACCTTGCCTGCAGCACAATCAACTGACCAGCAATTGCAACTGGAAAAGCCTGGGTTCATTCTCCTTTTTTGTCATGAATTCCTGTAATACAGCAGTGAAAATACCTATATGGTTCAATTACTTTTTTCTGTGCGTACAGTGAATATAATTTCACCAACTATTTATGACATAAGGTGTTACAGAATTACTGGTGGTAGCCACTAGAGGGGGGGGGGGGGGCATCAATAAAATGATAGCATATCTCTTAGCCTTTCATGATTTTTATTCTTCTCATCTGTTTTCAGCATTGTAAAGACACCTATGTAAAGTTTCAGTATGATGCTGGTTGCAGAGATGATGCAAAATGTGCCACTAATGTCAGTTGTTTTGTCTTTCAGGTGTTGTGTTTCACTATCGTGCAGCAACCAGCAGGTATACTCTGAATTTTACACAAGCTCAGCAGACTTGTCTCGACAACGGTGCTGTCATAGCAAGCCCAGAACAACTGAAAGCAGCCTATGAGGATGGATTTGAGCAATGTGATGCTGGCTGGTTGTCTGACCAGACTGTTAGGTAAGACATTTAAAAGGCCCCTTGACACAGTTTCCCAAAATTAATATGCCTACCATAGACTTACAATGCTGACTTATCATAATAATAAATATAACCATGCTGCATTTCAGGTATCCAATTAGACATCCAAGAATTGGCTGCTTTGGAGATAAAATGGGAAAAAAAGGAGTCAGAACATATGGGCGCCGTTTTCCTAATGAAACTTATGATGTATATTGCTATGTGGAACACATGGAAGGTAAGATAGGTCCATATTTACTCTGCACTGCAAAATTCAGAAATGACTGGAGATTCTAATGTGGAAAGGCAAAGAGATAAGTAATTCTGTCTTAGAAAAGTGTGGGCTGTTTTGAATCCAAAGAGAATTGCTGATTGAAGTGAACCTATAGTTTGTGGTCTAGCCAGGCCTTAATTAAAGATGAATGTGGAGTCTACAAAGAGACAGTCAGGTTTAAAGCTGCTATAGTTAGTGCAGTAGAACTTAGAAAAGTTGCTGTTGAAGCATCTTATTTTTTGAATGTTATAAAAGGATTTTCGAAGAAACTAATTTAATGTTTGAGAAACAATGTATGAGAGATACATATAAACCACGATGGATATGGTACATGTGCTAACTATATTATAGTTCATAAGGTATGTGATTAAGCTTTTTACATGCCAGGCATAAAATAATACAAACATTTAATTGCAATCCAAGTTTAATAACATCTTTTGAAAAAAGGGGCATGTCAGAATCAAAAAGAAAAAAACAAGCAAAAAATTTCCATTGAGGAGTCTGGATCTTCTTTAGTAAAATTCTTTGCAATTCCATAGTACAACTATAGCCTTTGCCCAAACTGCTAAATAAATGGCTTTAATGCAGCAGAGTTATTATGATACTGCCACATGGAATCATATTGTGAGTCATACTGTGAACCCCATAATACTTTGTGATCCATGGTTAGGCTTTGTGATTGATATTTATTGAACAAAGAGTTTGATTGTAAAAAGAAAAATATAGTAATTTTTTTTCTGTGACTGGGCAGCTCTAGCATGCATAAATCTTTGTATTATATTGTAATGGTGAAATTGCTTCTTATAATCTGTCATCTGGAAGTGAATTTAACTATATCCTTTCAGTGGACCTATAGATAACGTTTCAGACACCAGATATCCCTATGCTTAGAAATTACGGTGACTAGTTAAATACATATACTTAAAACAGAAAGGCAGAAATAGCCTTTGCTGTCCTGCAGTCTCTTTTTTTGGTTTTGTGCTGGTTATGCACTTGGAAACTTCTGCTACAGAAATACTTTGCAACCAGAACCAAAGTACATTTTCCGTCTACTGCAGTGGTCTGAGTGTGTCACACTACTTCTGTCTTGACAGGTTTTTATTCATATCAGTTTCACTCTTCCTTTCTAAAAAATATCTATATTTACTAATTAAATATCTTTTGGGCTGATATTTGACTTACAGGCATTCAGTCCAGTGCTCTTGAAGTCAGCAGAACAATAAATCAGCCATGGTTCTGAGCAAGCCTGCCTTTGTATGTGTACAAATATTTGTAACAAGCAACTGCAGAATTAAGGTGCTTCAATGTCTGTATTTTATCTTAGAGCAGAAATTAATCAGGTCGTGCAAAGTTTACTCCTGCTGATAACTTATAGAGACTTTAGTCATTGAAATCAGTGAGTATTTTCCTCTTACTTTTAGCAGCTGAGGATCTGCCCCAGACTATGTTCACCTTGGGAAGCTATAAAATACAAGCAATACAAGTCTTGCAATGACTCAAAAAACATATAACCTTGGAAAATCTGAAAATTAAGTGACGGAATTTTGTTAGTGGTCAGCATTGTCTGAATTTTATTTAATGTTCTATCAATATCTGTCAGTGAGCAGCACATACGAACACCTAGAGTTTATAACATTGATTCTCCATCAGTCCTTGATGGGATTGACTTCTGAATCATCCCTGAATTTAATTCAGTTTGGATCTTTCCTAGCTTAAAAAAAGAAGTTTGGACTAATCTGTATCATTCCTGGATGAAAAGCCATGTCTTGTTCCTTTCCCTCTTAAAGAACAGAGAAATGTAACTAATATGTAGAAGCTTATCCTGGATGCATGTGAGCCAGCAGTTTCTCAGAGTCAAATATTCTCACTGAGCTTTTAAAAATAAAAACTAAAAAACCTCAAAACTAAAGCATATTTCACTGAGGCTAGTGTCCTGTGCTCAGAACAACCTGGAACCAGGCCATGAGGTTCAAAGAGGTTACAGCGACTGTGCAGTCTTTTTTGATGAATATGCACATGCATAGGTTTTTAGTTTCTCATGAAAAATAGTTGATTCTTCTTTGTTACAAAATTTCATTTAGCAGGTCTTATGACCTGGCTTTCCTGTCTGGATAGCTGTATGTTTCTGTCCTATTTATGTGGATGATGATCTCTTTAAATATATGCATGTCTTTGTGGCCTGTCAGCTGTACTGCTGTAATGTGATCAGTTTGGATACAAAACCTTCAGTATTTCAGAAATATAAACTAGCATAGAATATTGGGGAGAACTGGTCTATCAACCCAGGTTAACAATAAGCCTGTCCATTTTACCTTCTTCCTTGCACAGTAGCTTCCTGTGGATAACTGTTGAAAGCAAATGCACAGTTTCAGCCTTTATCTTAAAGGCCTCCTAGCGTGGGGCAAGGGTTAAAGACCTACAGGAACAAGACCTACAGGGGCTTGAAGGTCTGACTTGAAGGCTGTGATTGGCCACTTCACCTCTGGGATCCATTGAAACTCACCAAGACTTATAAAACCCATTGTATGGTGACAGAATGACCGCAGAGATGGGTACAGGTTCAGAACGAAACTCTGCAGGAAGCAACGATGCCTGTGAGTTATCGTCCTTCCCAAAGGCAAAATATGTTTGACCTAGCTTTTATCTAAATGTTTCTCAAAATACACATTTATAAAAAAGTTCTGTGATCTTTTCTCCCAAATTCTTGGGGGGCCCTTTATAACTGACTTGCAATACTTAAAGGGGGCTCATAAGAAAGATGGGGACAGACTTTTTAGTAAGACCAGTAGTGGTATGACAAGGGGTAATGGTTTTAAACTACAATAAGTTAGATTTAGATTAGGTGTTAGGGAGAAAATCCTTACTGTGAGGGTAGTGAGGTGCTGGAGCATGTTGCCCAGAGCAGCTGTGGGTGCCTCACCCCTGGCAGGGCTCAAGGCCAGGCTGGACGGGGCTGGGAGCAGCCTGGGCTGGGGTGTGTGTGTGTGTCCCTGCCTGTGGCAGGGGGTTGGAACTAGATTGTCTTTAAGGTTCCTTCCAACCTAAACCATTCTATGATTCCCTTTACGATTCTATGAAACTAGGGAAAAAGAGCACTCCATCTTAGACTGGTACATATTGTACTGGCACAGCCCCTGTGTGCTGCCCCTGCCTGCCTTCCTGGGATTGCTACCGAGGCTTCAAGAATGACAGGCTATTTTAATATAGTATTTCAAACTGCTTGATACAGCTGTGAGAACTGTGGAATCGCTGGATAGCCACAGAAATGTCCCAACCTCATCTATAGGATAGCAATCTCCCAGAAGTCCAGACAAATTCAGTGGGAACTATGGGGGTTAAGCAAGGCAGGAAATCACATCCAAAGAGGGTACATGTAAACTAGGATGGCTGCTCCGGACTGACCGCTTAGTTAATATCTGGCCTCCTGCAGATCTGTTTCTGTTAGAAGAAACATTTGTTTCTTGAGCGTAATCCTGTTTAACTAAGAAATATGCCTACAAAATCCTGTTTCATTGAATGCAGTAGAAACAAAGAAAAGCAAGCAGGTGGTTTTGCTCTGAAATATCGACTTGCCTCTGTAGCAATTTCTGTGCCCCCAAATCCATTTATGACAAAACAGTGTCATAAATGATGGCTGCATGGTTTGTTATGTTATGATAATGGCATTGCTACGAGAAGCACTTTATGGCAGTAATAAGCTGAATCTGAGAAGAAAGGAGAATTCCCTTAACCACTTTACCATCGACTTCAAGTAAGAAAGCATAGTCAGGTCAATAGTGAACACATAGGAAAACTCATCCTTAAGGATCCTGTTTGTGTAGCAGGAAGGTCCTATGTATGGTGTGAAGGGGCGACTGCTGTGAATGTGTTAATTGCCAATTAGCTGTACAGCCTCAATGAACTGCACAGAGATTTAATTTTTTTCTGATTATATTGATTAATTTTAATGCCAGATTATTACAGTAGTTAACCAACAATAATTCCCCACCTCCAACCCTTTTCTCTAGTTGTCTGGGGTTTTTTTGGTTTTTGTATTTTCTCAGAAGTTTTCAAATGAACTGGATTGCGAAAATAACTTCTAGGAGTCAGAAGGAGTGATGGTTTTATGGATACAGGCTATAGACATGGTATAGACATACTGACATGCAGAGAAGTTAATTTTTTCTGTTTGGATGAAGAGAAGCATATATATGTTAGGAAGACACAGTACCACATCATGGTATAGTGCAGGATAAATTATTTTTCAGTGCCTTCACAGAAACCTGAGCCTCTGAGCCAGACTTCCTTTTTGAGATGGGGCTATGGAGCCAAGATGGCATTGCTTATATGACGGAAGCAGTTTCTCTAAGTACAGAGGTTAAGTTCAAACGCAGATTTAATTTGAAGTTATATAACATCAATGAGATAATGCTTTGGAAGCACACATCCACAGAAGACAAAGAATTAGATAAAATGGCAACAGAGGATATTGCAAAGTGAACACTGCAGTAAAGTAGACCCTGTGTTTTGTTTGCTGTATTGTAACATGGTCATACATTAGTGGAAGACTTGCAGTTCAAGATTTAGGGTTATGACAGATTTCTGATTGCCCTGTCCACCAAAGGCTGACTCTGCAAGGTATTTTTCTCTTGTAATAAGCACTCTCAACACTTCATTAATAAAAGGACATTAGGGGTACTTGGTATACTGTAGAACTGTACTCAAACATGATTTCTTCCGTGCGAATTTGAAAGTTCATATCTGCATAGCCTATTCTAAATCAATGCCAAATCTATTAGACTTACTTGCACTAAAAAGGTCCTTATTTGGAAAGCCTGTGTCAGTGGGATGACTATTCATGGAATAAGATGGTGCTTGATTAACGATATCAAAATTCTGGGCTATAATGAGAATGTCAACATAGAAGTCATTGAACAGTTTTTGGTCTGTTGGCTGCTATTAGCATGTTACCCCAGAAAGCCATAAATGGTGGTGGGAATTCTTGCAATACATTTTAAAATAAATGTGTATTGAATTTAGAGTACTAATTTGGGTACTTGCACTGAGGGTTTGTAGCAGCAACACCATTTCAGTTTTATTCCTTTCTGGCCATATGAAATCACAAAGTTAGCCAGAGACATGGATTTCTCCTTGAAACCCAAACTATTAGCTTAAATTAAAACCAGTTGTCTAGGCTAACTGTTACCATTTCCTTGTTCTGAGGAAAGCCAGAGAGATTAAAGACTGCACAATTATAAGTTAAATATTTTACGTTTTGCTAAAACACACAGAAGAATAATTATGGGAAGGATTTAAAATTTCTGAGCTCCTAGTGATAAAAATAAGAATCTGCAGTCAAAATATCATTAGATACTGGGCATAGTCTCTTATTACAAACTGATTTACATTCCTCATATCTCATTGCATAATTCAGTGTACCAAGCATTAACAAAAACATTTAGGATACCTTTAACTGTGGGAGTTCATTTACTAATAAAGACTTTAATCTAAAGTGATTGAGCTGCAAACATATGGATATAACTCTGAGGTTCTATTAACACCTCCAGCTGAAGCGGTGTTTGCACCAGTGTCTTCTATGGAGTAATCCCTTGAATGGAAATGGGTGATGGGGAAGGAGGGGTTTCCATTCTGTCTTCAGATAACCGTGTATGTGATTGATTTGACAGTGCTGTGGTGTCAGAAATAGAGACAAAGTGAGATCTGCTTGCCAAAGCCCACTGATGAAGTGAGGGGCTGTGAGTGTGTGGTGTGGAGCCAAAGCACAAACTACTCCATGCAGCATTGTCTTCTGGCCAAAGCCAGAAGCCATATATGTCTAACAAGTGTATGTAATATGCAGATGGGGACTCATGCTAAGAAAGTTATTTTGGGGTGGCTGTGGGGAAGATTATACAATCTCCCTTCCACGCACCATTTCCCCCCCTGCCACAGTGAGTGCAGGGAAGAAAAAAAAAAAAACCAAAACCAGATGTCCTTTAAATACTTTCCACCTAGTCTCATGCAGTTTTGCTGTTGTCATGGAAATTTCTATGAGACTACTACTAACAATAATTAAAGAAACCATAGTCTAAAATACGGCTTCAGGTAAGAAGTTTCTTCTGTGTTTTGGACAACAGAAATCCTTCTCTGGAGTCCATCCTGATTTTAGAGAAATGACTAGATTTGATTTTAAAACAAGGACACAGAGAAAAGGGTCTTTTCTTCCTAGTTCATGGCCTGTGGTAGAGTCACAGCCTTTGCATTGGCTTATACTGGACACCTCTCCAGCCTTGAACTGTGTGACCTAATGCAGGGTCATGGATCCAAGAGTTCTCGAGGTGGGTACAGAGCCCAAACAGAGTGAACCAAGAAGGAAATACTGCCATGGTGGTTTTCATGCACCATGTATTTGAGCTCATCATGTGATAAAGCTCATCCTTGAGGAGATCTGAAAATCTTGAAGTCTAAATGATTTTTGTAAGAGTAAGGTATAAAAAAAGAAGAATCATACAGAATGCAAAGTTCGTTTTCTCCCTCTGTATTAGTAAAAGCCAGCGACACTTTGCAGCTACAGCAGAGCTCCGTAGGGGTATAGCAGTTGCCATGCTACTCTTCAGGCTTGAGGGCAAGCCTATGGGAAAAGTATACTCTGCCAGCCTTGTCAACTGCAGCGGATTCCTGCTGAGCTTATGGTTTTGCATAGAATAGACCTAAGACATTCAGGAGAGTTTAATTAAAACAATGCTGATTTGTATCAGAAGGAATCAACTAACTTGTTCTAACGTGTAAGAGAAAAAGACTTCTTCAGCTTGTCTAGCCTTCTGCTTTAAAGCTGAACCTAGCTGCTTAGGTCTTTGTGGTTTTCCAGTCCTAGAAAATGTTTCACAGTAATTTGTGACTTTGTTAAGGATACCTCTTTGTTAGACTGGTGTGTCAGAGAACCAGCCCTTAACAGTAGCAGGGTGGAGGAAAAGAGCTGCAGCTGAGACAAGGTGTTTTGCCTGTGCAGTTTGGGAAAGGTGGAGAAGGCTGGAGCGTGAGCTGGATCAATAAACAGACTAACCGAATGTAGCCTGCAGGGCCTACGACTATGGTGAAGACAGATGAAAGTTTTCAGGTGTGTTATGGCTCAAATGTATCTGTAACTTTTTTTCCAGAGTGTTCAAGGCAAGGGTAGTGTGGTCTCCATTATCTTCACACACGCATGGAGAGGACAGATAGATGTGGGCAGTCTTTCTTCCCTTCTTGGTGTACAAGCAGTCTAGTAGGTCTGTTGGTGGCTGCTGCTGCCTTTTTGTGTCAGCCTTTTGGCCAAAGGGAGAAACAGAGGAGGAGGAAATGGAAATTCTTGGGACATGTGGTCCTCAAGGTGCCATGGTAAATGCTCTAGCCCTAAAAGGGGCCATGTCATTCCTTGCTTATTTGGACACTGGTTTGTGTCCTAGAAATGAAGGTTGGGACAGATTCTGTGTTTCTGAGGAAAAGAAAGTCATGATGGCAGTGTCTTGTGTGTGCTTGAGCTTTGAACTGCCGACCATGTGGCTGTGACCAAATGTTCATGAGGAGCAGTAACATCAGGTTATAGCTGCAGGTTGGGAAATGTCCTTAAAATGTTCCATATAACACAAGAAAAGATGGTATTTTGTCACTTTTAGACATCTTTCATACCTGTCCCTTGGCACCCTGATCTGCCATGGTAGTCACAGAAACCTGGAGCTCTAACATCCCTGTAAGGGCATCTTTCCTTGATGAGTTCAGTGGATTCCACCACCTCTCAGAAACAGCTAATGAAGAGATCTGGTCTGTTCACCACAGACCCATAATGGTCAAAAAAGGAGCTGCCAAATTCTTTGTGGGTCATAATGTTTCTTTCCTTAAACAAGAACACCACCAAGAAGCTAAGATGGAAAGGTACTGGAACTTTTTTGTCTTGTTTTTGTTTAAAATTGTTGAGAGTTAAGCATTTCCAGCTATGGGAATGATTAGGGGTTTTTTTGTATTTAATATCCCTTTGGATGTTCTTAGGTCTTTCTTTAGTTGACACTGAAGGTAGTGGAAGTTGTGTAATCTGAGTGCTCAGCCACAAAGTAAAGCTAGTGAGCACCAAATTCTAGATGTGATAGTAATGATGAAAGCTCCTGTTGCTCTGTGAGAGAAAAATGGGGGAAAAGACTAAAAAAACTCCAATCAAATAATTATAAGTGTCTCCTTCGTATTTGTCATTCCCTCATGCGGACTGGATAATAATGAGGACATTTCACAGGTGGCTGACCAGCCACCATCCACAGCAGCTGGTGTGTTACTAGATGTGTCGAAAGCATTCAGTACGAGACAGGTTACCTCTTAAGCTTCTCTGCAGTTCGGGAGAATCCTTCAGACATCTGTAAAACTTTTGTCATGGACTTGCATGCGATGTCTTCATCTGGTAGGTGAAAGTGACTTGAAGATCATTTTGTTGTTTCTGGCATGGTGGGTGATGGTAAGTGAGGTTGAGGAGACGATGCTGTGCTCCGGGAGGAGAGTGTCATGTAGTCAGGCTCTGAGATCTCCTCCAGGAAGTAGCAGCCCACCAATCCCTTAATTGTCATTTCATCTATGGAAAAAGAAATAACTGGTGAGGTCGGTGCTGGAGGGCTTACATCCAGATTCATAACTTCTACCCTAGTCAATACATGTTGTGTATTGACCCCCGGCTATGGTTCTAGACTGCCTTTTTTTCTGTGCTTGCTTTGAAGACGTATGATTCATGAAATTCACATCTAAAAACATGCCCAGGTCAGTGAGACATCTCCCGATGAGAGAAAACAAGTGAATTAACCTTCAAAGGAATGAAGCTTGCTATAAAACCAGCTGATAAGTCTGTAGATCTTAAGTTTTTTCCTTGGGGGTTGCAGTGAATCAGCTTTTGTCTTCAAGAGAAAAACCTGGCTTCTTTATCTGGCTTGATATATTTGAAATAAAGGGGGGGGAAAACCATGACTTATATCAAATGTCTATTTTAACCTAGCAAAACAAACACATGTAACAGGAAAGTCCTGGGGATTCTTTGAGTGGTCTGACTGCTGAGGCAGTCAGATGGTCAACCTAAAGCTTGGTTTTAAACAGAAGCCAGCAATAATATATGTTATATTATTGTCTGCAGTCTAAACACTGTCATGGTCTCCATTTCACCCCCTGGTACTATAGAACTAGTTTCTCTTCATCTGCTGGTCTAAGCCCTGGGGTTTGCCTGCATATAGTATTGCTAAGTTACTTGTAGTGTACTCCAGCTATAAAAACATCATACATGACTTTTAACAGACACAAAATTGAATCTGCCCTGCTTTGGTGTCGGTGGCTATGTTATTTGTTTATTGACCAGTTTTGTCTCTTAATTTCCTGGTTTCCAGTGTTTTGGCTGGAGAATTTAGGTGCTTTCAGACATCATAATAAAGACATTCTACGAGCGTGACAGGATGAATCCTTGTGCTAAATATGGAACCTGTTGTGCTTCCAAGACTAGCAGTTACTTTTAGAGACTGCATCAATTAAATACATTTTATGAGCTTCACTGTTAATTTTTTTTAATTTTTAGAGGAAGTTTCTGTGCAAGGGTCAAATCCTTTTCTCTTTGGTACTTTGAAGGAGTCAGGATGTTTCAGCTACATTGACTGACATGCTAGAAGTCAGGATTGGAGAAAAAGTCCTTTTTCCATGGCCTTTTGAAAGCCTGTGTCAGTTTTGAGGTCAAGTCCATGAAACAGCTCAGCAGAACCTAAGTTCCACTGTACAATTTTTCCCCAAGTGATTGGCAGTGCCAGGGGAAGTTCCTATAGCTTCTTGCTTTTCTCCCTTCAGCAATCAGCACCTTTCTTCACATGCTTTCTTCTGTGTTTCCTACTCTATTGCTTATGTGTAGGCTGACTGGGGAAAAAAGTAGTTTCTAACCCAAGTTCTCACTATGAGGAAAGAAGTCATGCTGACAGTTAAGTAGGACCATTGCTCTTTCACATACTGGTAAACTGAATTTCCACATTGCTGTGAGGATAAAAAAGTAGGGGATTATTAGATAGTGCTTCCAGAACATGCACCCAAAATATCAGTAACGTGGTAGCCAACTTTTTCTGACCAAGGAGACTGGTGGTGAGCAAGTGCCTTAGCAGTAATCATGTCAGAGAGGTGACATGGGTAACAGAATGTCATCCCTGCATGTTCCAAGCGTTTGCACTTACCGTATGCAAATAGTAGGTCCTGATTAGTTGTCTCTGTGCTGTATGAGTCACCATATCCCTGAAGTGCTAAGTCTGCTCTGGATGAGGTATACATGCATGCCCACAGCCCACTCCGGGTAAGAAGTGCAGGAAAGATTGCTTAAACTTTCTCATCACATAATTTAGGTTATCTGCTGTAAATCAAACTCATGGCATTGAGCTGAAGAAGTGTTCTGAGCACTGTTTTTTTCCCAAGCGCTCAACAGAAAACATAAACTTTTCTGTCTCTCTCTCTGTTTTTAGAAAAAAATTTTTTGTAAGGTGCTTTTGGAAGGTTGCAGGACAACTCCTAAGTGTTCTGGATTTATATAGCAAGCAAGGCCTTTATTAAACTCCTGCTTTGTCTTTTCACATTTAGTTCCAAAAATTATTATGCACATTAAGTGCACACTCAATCATACAGAACTTTAATTTATTTTCAAATTGGACAGACAAATTGTGGAGTCATATATAAATGACTGCTATTTGGAATCTGTTTTTTGTACTTCACTGGATTTTTTAAAAATAAGAATTCTGGAATCATATGAAAACACTCTTTAAGTACAGCAATTGCAAGGTGCCATGTTTTAACATCTCTGTACCCTTTATATTATCACTGCATTCCTGATATAAGTTAGTATTTACGTGGTATGATGGAATGACAATAAGGGCATTTTCCTGATTGCTCTGGCACATTTTTGCCTTCTTTGTGAATTTATTGTCACAGATTAATATACCAAGTAGGTGACAAAGAATGTGACTGGACTTCACTTATTGGACTGTTCTGGTTAGGATGGATTTTTTCTTAAATACATAGGGGTTTTTACTACTTAGTTTACCTGGTGAAACACCCTTTGGCAAAGCTGGTATCTGTATGACAGCAGCTGACTTTAAGAGATGAACCAAATAAATAGATGTAGGGTCAGTAGAATAGATTCAATACAAAGAAAGATACACCGCTCATTTTATATGTGCAGTATTATCAATATTGCATATATAGGCATAATCCAAGGCAAATTTAGGGCAGATTTCCATATAGAAATGCTGTGGTGCAACTTGGATAAGTAAGTTCTCTGTAAAGGGACCTCTTACACAAGTACTGACTGAGCCCTGCATTTAGAAATTTTATAGGAAGACATAATACTTCACTAAGTTTCTTTCATTCAGCAGAGTGCAGATGACAGCTCAGAGGAATAAATAACCCTAATTTTAATGATGTTATGCACAAGCTCCATTTGGAGGCAGTGTCCAGATCAGTTGATGGAAAAATTGCTTTGCTAGTAATTTTGCACTATTTACGCATTTTCCTGTGTCTTCAGTAAGTTTCTCCCAGGAGGAATGTTGTGGGATTGCTTAACATTATTTAAGTTTTGATCCATCATATTTGTTTCTAGAAAGCGTTTAAACACATTGTTTTTCTTACTCGTCTCATTTTCTTGGCTAGCCAGATGAATATCTGCTATTTCATTGCAATCATTTGAAGTGCTGTTTTTTCATATACATCATGGCTATTGTGTGAGAGGATAAACGAGCATGAAGGAGGATGGTCTGCAGTGGTCTTTCCTTGCTGCATTGTTTCATGAGACTGTGTTGGGACAGTATGGTGGGATAACTGCGTCCATCATTCTGTGTTGGCTGTGATACCAGACCTGACCCTTGATGCAGAAAAAACTGTCTTCTGCAGAAGTGTTTAATTAAAAAAAAAGGGCATTATCTGTGTGGTCTGAAGAGCTAAATGAAGCATTCTGTTACTTCTGAGGATGAATGATTCTTTGCTTTCCTCATCTGTCCCTCTCCAATAGACATGCTCTGTCTCTATTTCTAAGTTAGAAACTCCCTTCAACATGTATAAAGAAATTTACACTACGGAATTGATATTACAGCTGTAATAACAAATCAGAGTTTCCACCTAGGAGGAAAAAGAAAATTGGCACATTGCCTCCTTTCACACTTGCATTCCTTTCAAGACTGAAACAAGCGTAATATTGATGTGAATGAAACTGCTTGGGGTGATGTAGTTTCTGTCTGCCTTTTGCTAGGTTGCCTTGAGACAACTGCAGAGGTGAGACAGATTGCATGTCCAATATGAATAGGCAGTGCTTTTCTGCAACAATGACTGTTGTGTTCTGGGCTACTGTAGTTGAGGAAGAGAATTTTCTATCTTGTAATAAATATTTTGAATTCACACTGTTTTCTACAGCTGAACATGTTGATTTTAGATCTCACCAGTTCCATCTGGAGTCTGAGCAAAAACTAGAAAGGAGTCAGTTTACTGTTTCGTTCCCAGGACAGGAACATTAGATCCCTGATTTTGTTTATAGTGTTTGGGTGGATGAGGCAACCAAGCCAACTGCATAATAGTGCTTTAAGTTGGAAGTAAAATATTATATGGGCTATTTGTTTTGATTTAGTTTCCAACTGGATGGCTATTATTTACAAATTTTTATTCTGTGGAAGCTAAACTATACTACCAGCATTCTAGACTAATTCAGCTTTTTTCACATGAAAGGGGCCTTGTGCATGCAACAAGTCTAGTGCATTCCCTCACCTTTGTTTCCCTGTGGGACAAGATGAAGACTGATGGAAATATGACATTAGAAGCTGCTGTGGAGCAGCAAAGAACATTTGCTTTTTTTGTGTGTCTCAAGCGAGATTCTAGTGATAACTAAAAAGGTGAGGTAAGAGGCTTGCAGATATAAAAGATTTGTTTTACTGAGAAAGTAAATTCTGTTGCACTGGATTTAATTAGTGCAGTTTAGTTGGAAAGTCTAGTCCCAACAGAGGTCACAGAGAAGCTTCAAGACTTCAAGGGAGGAACTCAATCTCCAACCACAGTGTACATCATGGCATAAAGTTTGCATACAAATGCTCATGCTTTGTGGTAGGTTCATTTTCATATTCAGATCTGGGATGTTTGATTTTCCAACTATCTGATTATTTTTATGCAAAAAAAAAAGTATTCAAACAAATTTTGGAAAATATCCCCAACTTTGTACGACACTGACTGGAAGAAGGGAACTAAGCTGACTTGGTGGAATGTGATACTCAGTCTTTGTAATCTTTGTTTTACTAAGCTGACTTGGTGGAATGTGATACTCAGTCTTTGTAATCTTTGTTTTCTTCCTCTAGATGAAGTGGTTCATGTCTCAGTCCCCGAGAAGCTCACCTTTGAGGAAGCCAAAGAGCTGTGTCGGAAAAGAGATGGTGTTCTTGCTTCTGTTGGGAACCTGTATGTTGCCTGGAGGAATGGCTTTGACCAGTGTGACTATGGCTGGCTGGCGGATGGCAGTGTTCGTTACCCAGCCTCAGTGGCAAGGCCCCAGTGTGGTGGAGGTTTACTTGGGGTGAGAACCCTGTATCGCTATGAGAACCAAACAGGCTTTCCTTACCCAGATAGCAAGTTTGATGCCTACTGCTATGAACGTAAGCTTTTTTTTAGTTATTATTTTCAGCACACTTATGAAGTTAAACCTGAAAAATGTGTTCTTTAATATGTGTTTTTGTTTCAGTTCTTGTGGCATGCATGATTTTTTACAAAATAGTTGATCACTATGGCTTTACAAAAAAGAGAGAAAAGCCAAACTAGAACAAGTGTCTTAAAGTAATACTGGCAGATAAAGATAGGCAAAGCTTCAAGGTAAGATTTCAGACTGAGTAGTGCTTTTACACACAGTGTACCTACAGTCACCATGAATCTGTGGATGCTACAAATTTTGGTGCCTGAGTGCACCCTGTTATCTTTGTGTCATATCAATGAACATATGAACAGAAGAAATGTCCTACTGATCCAGGTGAATGACTTGTCATTTAGCTTGGTATTCTGCCTCCAGCGATGGCAGTGAGAGGCTGTATACTGACTGGATACAAGCTTGGCCTTTTTCAGGTCTCTGAGACACAAGTAGTTTGGGGTCTATCTCTGGATTCTGGGCATTTTGTCCCATCATATTTTTTAGGCTTCTGAAGCAATTGGAAATTCTCCTTTCACTTACTCAGTATTTCGTGTGCCAGTCGGCTAGTACTGTGGATGGTCTAAATTGCCTTTCTTACTGCTCCTTGTTTCCCTCCTGGTATTTTCAGAGGCTCATAAAGCATTTGCCACATTCACTTGGTAGAGTACGTTAATCTAAACCAGATCTCCTCCCCACCTGTCAGCTTTCCTCTGGCTTTGGAGTTAAATATTCCTCTGTGATCTCTTCCATCTTCAGTGCCAACAGCCTGCCTCTGCTATTACTACAGTGCAGCCTATCCTTGCATAAGTTCCTTTTGTCCCAAAAGGTTCACCAACTTCCAGTGGACATGGGTTTCTCTTCCCTATATCATCTCACTTGTGCATCAGTTCCAGATCCCTGCCTGTCTCCCACTCCTTCCTGGAACTGGCAGTGCTTCGTAGACCAACACCATGGAAGTCCTGGCCTCATCTGCCTGGCCTCCTCCAGAACATCCTTCCAACATTTCTCTCTGTCATTAGTGATGACTACTTACCCTTTCCCTACACCTCCAAAAACCCATCCATGTGTCTCATGATGTGCAACATATCACTTTCTGTGTAGCCCTTTCAAATACCACAGACAGCTATCTGTGTATGTTAAGAGAGGATCCCATCACCTTACTTCTGTCCTTTAAGATTCCCTCCAGTGCAGGAGCATTCTTGGTGCAAGAGGACACTGATACTGTTGGAAGGTGCGTCACCTCTAAGCGATGAGTACTTCTTCCCAGCTGAATATCCTGCTTCCCTGAGATGTGCAGCCTTCTTAGCAGCAAAGTAGGTTGGACCGCTCAATGGTTTTCCTGCAGGCCTCTCTTTTCAAGGAAGTTCCTGTGGTTGCAGGTAGTACCATTGACATGAATGTGTAAAGGCTACTTGCGTTGAGTTAAAAGTTCAGTACTTGGCCTTTAACTATGAATATCTAGGGGGTTTGGATGTAGTCCTGTGGCTGTAAGTCAGAACTGTTTGAAATGTTCAGCCTGTACTGTCCCCATTTTTGTGGATGATGAACTAACTGCAGCTGCAGATCTTTCCAACTCAGGCATTGAAGACTTATTTATGAGCAAACCTTACTGCTTGAGAACAAATACCAACATCTGGTGTAATATTACAGTCTAGCTGTTCTCAGACACTCTTCTTCCCCATATTTTAGAACAGGATATTTTTTTTCCTTTACTGCTTGTGGGTAAGAAGTTCCAAAACTTTGCACATGGAAGTAGTCCTAATGGACTTCAAGGGATCTGCATACAGGAATAAGGACTAGTTAAGTTCAGGAGTGTGTGCTCTAATCTGTAGAGGAGTGTTTTTTCATATCACTCCTTTTCCTCACCTAAATTGTTTTACGATTGGGTTTAGGTGTCGTGGGTAAAATTGACTTTAATGGGGATGAAATTCATTAGTCCCCCTAAAAGACCAAAGTAGGGGCTGGACATTTTGCCTGTAATCTTGCCTTTAGTCAGAAGAAATTCCAGCTTTCTGTTTGTTTGTATGAATTTCACCCCTTTCGAACAACATGTGCCTTTTCAATGTTCTTTCTGGAAGTTTTGGTTGACAAATCCTAGTGACGTACCATTCATTCTAAAAACATCCTTGATAAGTATTGGGTTGTTGCCTATTGTATAACTGCTTTTTCTGCAAATTCTTGCCCTTGATACATGGAGAATAATTATTTCATGTTTGCAACCCAGGAGGTAGACAGTCTGACTATCAATGCTTCTGCAAGGAAAAAAGAAGACTAAACAGAACAAACACATTTTGGTAGACAGTGGGCTGCTCTCTAGCAATTTTAATTGCAATCAACATTACATCAGAAGTAGTTAAATGCTGCTAGCTAGATGACTCAGGTTTTGCCAGATACATCTGATTTTGTGTAGGGAAATGAAGGAGTGTAATGCTGAACCGTGTACCCTCTTTCAGGGTACCTGTTTACCACGTATTTCAGAAGTTACTGAAAGCTCTCTCCCTCTCTCAGAAGGTGCTTGGGATCTCAGAGGAACCAGCTGTAATTCTTTATTGCTTTTGCTAAAAGATTTATGCAAGTGGTGAGTAATGAGACTCGCTGCCTAACATCTTGGTCTTTCACATCTCAAGCAGCTGCCCGAAGCACTGGCTGTAGAGTGAGTCACTCTCTCCTGGAGAGAAAGAAAAAAAATGTCTTTACAGCATAACAGGAGGCTTGAATTTAAGTCCTTGTTTCAAATAATCTTTTGCCTGGAAGTTTCTTCCAGAACTTCCCATTATGTCTACTTCAAAATTTCAGTGCAGTAGTCTATCACATGAAGTCCGCTAGCCCCAAGCTCTGACAGCTTTTAGCCCAATATGAAGCTTTTACGCAGCAATTCCCACCATGCCAGACAAAAAACTGTCCTCCCCAAGACCTTAACTCCTTCCATGTAACTCCAGTCCAGTGCTTATAGCTCTTACTGTGCTCATTATGTGTCTCACATTACATTGCTATGTTTCCCTCCTCACCCAAATACCCAGTCACAGCAGCAAAAAATGCCTGCTGCTGAAAAAGAAGAAAAAAAGGGATGTTGTTACATGTGTTCATGAGATCTTGGTCAGCTAAAGGGAAAATACAGAGTGTCTGTGAGAACACAAGCCAGCTATCCAGGTAGAACCGGCATCGAAGGTCTGCAGCACAGAAGTTCGTGGAATGATCTCAGGTTTTTTACAGCATCCCCATAAAGTTCCCTCTGCCTCCTGTGTGAATGCTAGGGAAGTTCCCGTTGACTCAGCTCTGAGGGTAATGGCCACATGTTGCACATTTAGTCTGAAGTGAAATGGCAGTGATGAAGGACCCGCATCTGCCACTTCTACTTATGCTGAGTAATACTATACTCCCTGAGTAAAGCCACCAAAACAAATGCCTCCAAGCCACAGAAAGGATGAGTCTGATGTCTGAAGCAATAGATTTGTGGCAAAACAGGCATCTGTTTTAGTCATTTCAAAGACAAAGAGGATATCTCTTTCTTCAGCCCTGCTTAGAGTCTTCACTCTTATCCTGTGATTTTTTAGTGTTTCTTTAAAGTTTCTTTGGTGGAAAATCTCAAAATATTAATTTTAAATTGCAGTTAAAAGGAAGCTCAGTCTGTATTTTACTTACTTTTAAAAGGAATCTTATTCATTAAAATGCATGAAAAACAGTAACCAAAGCAGTAAATTCAACCTGAAAATTATATGCACTAGTTTCAATAAAAGAGCCAACCTGGACAACATCTAACAGTACAGTTAAGTTCAGGATTTTAACTTCAGCAGTGTTTTGGTTACAAAATTACATTGTACAAAGTTCGTTGACTTTGTGAAAATAAAAGTGGCCCAGACTAATAATACATGATTTAGAATCTAAAAATCTTGTTAAAAAAAAAAAAGATAAAAAACCTTCTTCACTTTGATCACAAGTGGTTTTCACTCTACAGAAACCACATGGCTCTGAATTTCTGAAACATTATCCATGTGTTTCATCTCATCCCTCCAAGGCTTTCACCAGACTTTTTAGTTGTGTTTTTTTTTTTCTGAAAGGTACCTAATTATGTATATGATGGAGCTTATGGAAGTTTCATGTTAGACACGTGATTAAGTACTTGAAGCTCCTTGAAGACCATCATCAGAGGAAAAAGTTTTTCAAGTGTTAACATATAGGACTTAGATTAACATATGTGCAATTAAAAAAAAAAAGAAAAAAAAAAAGGGCAGAACAACTGATGCTGAACATTTACATTTATTTCTAAGAGAATAAAACATTGTATCCGGAAAATACCCAATCCGGAAAAAAAATATCGTTTTTAATGGGTACCTATTTAATAGTTAGTTGTTGCAAAGGGCTATAGGGTATTTATTTAATTCCATCCTACAGCCCCCTGGTCTTGCCAGATCTAATTTGCTGAAGTCTGTGGGAATCATGGCTTTGGATGGGGCATTTAAACCACAGCATCTGTAGTTGGTGTAACCGCACTCCAGAAACTCACTAGTCAAACTCACTAGTATACAGGATCTGTCTTACATACCTGCAGCAAAACTGAACTTGGTGAACTTCATACACAGAGGTGGTTGAATCTTTTAAACATAAATCTGCTTTTTGCTGAAAAACACTGATTTATTAAACCTGAATTCGTTCATAGATCTGTGTTGATTTTGGCAAATCTTTCAGCAAAACATGTTTTGCTTGACTCAAAACATGTGTTGACAATTTTGCTCTGGATTTGACCGTTTTATTTCAGATTTGCTCTTTCATTTTGACTTTGTTTCATGCACCTTTGTTATTTCTCTTTGGTTATGCCACTTTGGTTCGGCATTATGATTTCGTTTTAGCTGGAGATTGGAAATTTCCAATTCTGAGACAAAACTGTTGTCATGAATGAGGTCCATGTTGTTTTAATTGTTTCAATACAGCCACATCAAGAATGTACCCAAGTCAACCACTGCTGCTGACCGAGGGACTCTTTATTCAATGCTTCATCTGTCTAAAGCTCAAAATTGGAGCGCACTTTTATAGAAGAAACGTAGAAAGCAGCAGCCTTCATAGCATGTAGCAGGACAGACCTTTGTATGATGAGAGTGGACAATAATTGTCTCTCTGCAAACTTCTCCACTGCCTAGCCCAAGACCTCTCCAAACAAAACCCTCTGGTTTTTGTCAGTTCAAGTAAGAGTGTTTCGCTAGGACAGAAGTGTTTGGTAATGCAAGGTGAATTGCAAGCAGTGCTCATCTATGGAGAACTTCAGGGCAGGGAAAGAGAAGAAAGTCTCTTCTTTGTGTGATTCCATAGCATGAGCCACTGTGATTGCAGGCTAAGGCTCAGAAAATGTCAGCTGCACTCCACTTGTCCACCAGCAGACTGGATAAGATTTTTAGGCAGAATTCAAAAGCTGGTGGAAGAAATGTTGTCTTCCCTTTTGCTGCATGTGACTTACATTGGAAAACTTTGAATAACTAGGCAGTGCTGTCCTTCTCCACAGCAACTGTCGGTAGCTACATGTTCCAGCTATTTCCTGGATGAGGGAATTATTTCCAGGCTGAGGTCAGGAACTTTACTATGGGAGATCTGTGGATTTTTGATCAGTTTGGGAATGACCACAGAATACTGAAGACATAGGGCGTGGTGACCCCCAGAGAACAAAATCGTCAATGTGAAAAAAAAAAGAACAAAAAAAAGCTTATCTTAGATGAAACACAATAGTCTGCCGAACATGATAAAGCTAGTGCCCTCCACCATTTCGCAGTCCAGTATCAACACAGATAAAATGCCTTCGGCAGGCAAACATCTCAAGGTCACGGCACTGACCACAATGTATACAGGGCTGTTGGCTCTGCTTATGCTTCCTTTCTCCTCGGTGAAGGTGAAGCTATGCAAAGGGCTTGAGCCGCCTTACCAAAGCAGCCACCACCATATAACAATTCTTTAACTTTTATTATTTTGCTAAGAAGGTAGATCTCTGTACTTCTTTCAGATATGCAGTTTAGCAAGGCTTACATAGCTGTGGAGATCTCCAGTAATATCTTGGACCAGGTATAGGAGGAATAAATCCCTGAAGCTCTCTGCTGGGTTTATAGCAACAGGCAAACATTACAGAGGCCGTGCACACTAACAGCAACACGTTTCTTACCCGGCTCTGCTTCAGTCATATGGTGAAGGAGTTTTTGAGAAGTCAGTCAGACCATGCTGAAAATGGCAAGATCTCGATCTGTTTCAGACAATCCTGTGCCATAGACCTCACTAGTACCTCACCCTGAGAAGGAGGAGGTGGTGGTGGTTGGGTGCAGCTTGTCTTTTTAAATGCTGCATAACAGAGAGAACCTGATTTATTAATCTAAGTGATATGTGTGGAGCAACTGCTTGGAGCCTCAGGAGGTAGAGCTTCAGGGGGAGACGCTTCTTTGCCAGGGCAGGTGAACGTGCATTAATCTGAGTGATTCAAATCTGTGTTCCTTAAGAACAGTCGCTAAGTGCAAACGTTGTGAACAGAGGGAAAGAGGAAAGAAAAGACGACACAGTTGAAGTAATTTGCCTTTCATTCCCTCAGATCACTGTAAGGGTCAGGTAACAAGGACAGGATTAGGAGCAACAAGGTGAAGAAGCAAAAGATCTGTCCCTTTAGGTGTCCAGGACAGATAAATTGGTTTTGCTCTTTATTACCTTTGCTCACTGCTGTGGGAACTGGGTACCAGTAATGGGACATGCAGGTAATCTGTCTGCTTTCCCATTAGATGATGAGAGCAAAGCAGCAACAATTTTGCTGTTAGTTCCTAATCTGAGTGACAGTCTTGGTTATCCTTGTTCTTATACTGTTTCTTTGTGGTCAGAAATGAAAGATTACTGTTTTTATTTGGTGCTGGGATACAGATTTCATTAGGAAGTGCTGACTAAAGAGACTCACTGATTTTTTGTCCTCTTTGGCAGTTTTAGTATAAATAATGTGGAAAGATAAATGCTTTTTGTTATTGTTCTTTTGTGCATAGATTGACAGGTTATAATTTTTTCACAATACTATGTTTATATGTGGGGTAACCAGGAAATAATGTATCTTTCCCCCTCTAACTGTCTGGCTTCCGAAGTTAGGAAATAGCAAGTGGTTTTACTTAAGAGTGTTTGTGTTCATGGAGCTGATAGAGCTGTTGCCTTTGCTGGTTTTTTAGCTGGAAGAAAAGAACCTTGGGCAGTGGTGTGAAGAGGATGCATGACCTTTTGTTACGTTTTTAAGTTTTATCTTACGAATAAGATAGACTAATAGTTTTTAAATTTCTTTTTACAAGAATCCCATTAATTTTCTCTAATCTTGTACATATTTTGTAAGTGGGAATAAATGCTGCATTTAGATTTTAAAAATTATTTTTCATTTCACTTGGCTCATGTTTTGATGTCAAAACACTGGGTAAGTTGGAGTATACAGTAGGAGTTATAGAGAAACTCTTATAGCTGCAGTATCAGATTTTGAATCATCCTTATGCTACCACATGTCTCATAAGTAATGAACAAAACTCCACATCCCCTATCCACCTTTCTGCTTCCTGAAATGAGTGAATGAACAGGTACTGAGTCAGTGTCATAAGGAGAGGTTTCTGGCTCAGTTTGTAACCCAGAGCACGAATTTTTATTTTTTTTAGTCTGTTCTCACTCTTAGACTTGTCCAGTTTGGAAGTAATTTAAACTCCAGCTGGCATAACTCTCAGAGTCAGAGGAACATTCCAGACTGTCCTCTGCCACAGTTGGTAGCACGGAAAGGACAGACAGAACAAACTTAACAGAGCAGCAAACAAATTAACATACAAAAGTACGTAAAAATTGAGTAAAGCAACTTCTCTGCATAGGCATCATGCTCTAAACGTGCTGGAAGATGTCAAACCATTAATCTTGACTGTCTCAACATTACTTATATTTTAAAATAATTTATTTTGGCTGTTATTCACAGAAATAATTCACTATTTCCAAGTTTTGTTCTAACTTAAAATATTTTTTTGTTGTTTTGGCAGTTGGCAGTGACTCAAACCGATTTCTTTTTCTATCTGTAGGGTCTGTGTTGTTCCAGGTTCTAAAGTACATACTTCAATGTAAACACACAAACCATATTTCCGAGTGCAGAGAAACTGCTCAAATGGTTCAAATTAGACACATGGTTAAAAATTTTCTGGAACTGGTTATGCTGAAAATGCATATATAAAAATTATTATGTATTTAATATATATAATCTTAAAAATAATAATTTTCTCCTCCACAAAGCATACCCAGATATCCTGAAATTATTATTAAATATCACAGAAGATATTAAAATCTTTATTTGGTCATCACAAAGTTAAACTATGTCTAAAGTTGTGTAGTGTGATTTCCTTGAAAATATATTGTTTTAATATTCCTCCATTATTCTGAATCCTTATTTAAACAGTGGTGAGAGAGAAGGCGGGCGGGGGGGGGGGAATGCTGCACAGTGAAAGCATAAAATAAATAGAGAGAGAAAAAAATACAGTATCTCTTTAAAGTCATATACTCCATCCAAAATCAACTTCATGCAGGTTGTTCAGTATAAAAGGGATAGATTAAAAAATGTCAAGATAGTCTTTGATATGAGCAGCTGTTGGTGAGATAATTTGCTTTCTTGCTGCTAATAAGTTCATGAATTTTATTAGGAAAATCTGCCTCATGTCTTGAATCAGAAGGACAAAGGAGATAGCATATTGCATGCATGATGCAAAGAGTACAGTAATGCAAAACATCTGGGTGGAGTGGACGACAGTTCAAACTGATGTTCAGTCTATTAAAGAAGCAACCTTCTCTTTGGTTGGTTTTTCTTTTTTTTTTTTTTTTTTTTTTTGGTTTGTTTGTTTGTTTGTTTGTTTCCCCAGGAAAAAAAAAAAAAAAACATTGACAGATTTCTCCTTGAAGAAGCATCTTTTTTTGATCCAGTCAAATAAGTTTGCATTTGATCCAGTCAAATAAGTTTGCATTTGATCCAGTCAAATAAGTTTGCAAACTTGAATGATCTAGATGAAAAATCTTGTATTTGTGACAAAGCAGTTTTAGAGGCCCTGTAGTTGATTTTAACCAGAACTGTTCTTTGCACTCTAGTAACCACATGTCAGTTTCCACAGGAGAAAATCTGGCTGTTTATTGATAAACTCTTAAAAAATATGTTCTTTTCTTATACCAGTATATGAATGTAATATTTATTGAGTCACTTATTAACGTAAGTGAATCAAATACGTGTGGTGTTTTTTCAGGCTTACTTCATAAATATGTACCTAATTTATCAAGTAATTAGGAGATAATGAGCCATGAACAATAAATAACTGCATCTCAGGCATAAAAATGTGAACTTTTGGGACTTCCAGACATTTCTTGGAAAATGGGAAGCTACATAAATGGTTGTGAGTAAGTTTTCCC
The DNA here is from genome assembly GCF_015220075.1 of Falco rusticolus. Classification (NCBI taxonomy): domain Eukaryota; kingdom Metazoa; phylum Chordata; class Aves; order Falconiformes; family Falconidae; genus Falco; species Falco rusticolus. The sequence goes on from NC_051210.1 coordinate 2,292,990, forward strand.
AGCAGTGATGAGATAAAGTTTCCTTTTTTTCCTCCACATATTAGACTCTATTCTCATGCCCTCATTTTTTGTCTAACTTTGCTAGAGGGTATTACATTTTCATATTCTTTCAAACAGTGATCTTGATAGTCACTTAAAATCTGGTAATTAAGATCTGAATGAGTATCTGATGTTGGCTACAAAACGGATTCAATCTGCATTAAGGAAACTCATCCCATGGTTGGAAGGAACAATATCAGACTATGCTGCGTCCTTTCCATTTTGCTATAAGGAAGAGCTGTTAAGGTGAATTGGTGTATTCTTTGATAGAAATTTAACAACTACCACTCAGGACAGTGTTGTGTGCACCCTTTACTCCCTAGCTGTGAAGCAAAACTGTGGTTTAAACCACCCTCATGCAAGCAAAGAGGGAAAAAAATTACAAGAATTTGTTGATTCATTGTGTGAACACCATCTCACCCATGAATCACCTAGGCATTGAAAAGGGCAATACACATCCACTTTAGTTTGTAGAACCTCAAAACACAAAAATCACTTGCATTAAGGCTGTGCTTAGTGGGATTTCAAGAACTTTACTCCTTCTTGCTCAACTGAATGTTTTAACCTACAAAAAAGAAAGAGTATGTAAGAAGTCTTCTTTGTAAAACCACAAAAAGATTTAACATATGGTAGGGAAAAGAATCCATTCCTTTTTCTGCTGGCAAAGAACACCACCGCTTCTAAACATAGCGACGTCATATTTTCTTACTCTCACAATTTCCTTTTCACTTTCACTTCTCATTCAAGGAAGCTGAAATACCAGAACTTTTTCCTCATTTCTCTACTCTGTAAATCTACCCGTTCTTCTAGAAATCCTAAGCAGCCATCATCTGGCAAGTCTGTCTACTTCAGGTTAAATCAAATAGGTCTTTTGCAAAGGTGACGTTTTCAAAGCTTGGTGTGTGAAACTAAACAAATATTTGTGTGACCCTAACTTACACATGTGGAATTCATATCTGCAAATATCAAAGGGGCACCTAATTAGACATGGGTGTGTGAAAAGAACTGATTTGTGCTTACATACTGCGTATGCTTGAGTATAAACTGTCTTTGCACAAATATGTGACTAAGTTGAGTCTTTCTAAATTTTTCACTTATTTCCTTCATCTTCTTTGCTCATACTATTAGCTCCTGCAAGTCCCAAGTCAATCAGAGGCTGCGCCATCATCTAGAATGTCTCCATCCCCATATGCAAGGCAATACAACTCCGGTTTCAGAACTCACATTTCCCCCTGATAACTGGTATTCATACCTTACATTAAGTAAAATTTCATGGATCTCTTTTATTAATTCACAGCTATAATAATGAACCTTTAGTTTCAGTATCTTCCTGTAAAATACTGCAACTGTTTTCCTGCATGTTAGGGTAATAGACTGCTGTATGAAGTTGAGCACATGCATAGTTTCTTTGGCAAGAAGCTATACATGTAGTTGTGTCTGTCTGGTAAGCAGTTAGTCCTTATATACACAGCCTGTTTAATGCATTCTTCATATGCTTAGTGTGATTTAAAGGACCATATTTTGCTCTTTACTTGCATCCATATAAGGCTTTTGACTCTCAGTCACTTTGCAATTAACAGCGCTGATTTAAGACATCCACATCTTCCACCTGTCTGCTCCCATTTCCCTTCTGAAGGTTACTGAGCTGCAAGAACTGGAAGAAGGGAAGGTGTTCCTATAGGATTTTCCCGAGTAAATCTTGTTTTCTGAGCACAAACTCACATTTTTCAGGAGTTTAAAATCAGATACTAGACTTTACAGTGTCATGGCTGTCAGCACACATTTGCTTCTCAGACAGGATGGAAATCTGGGGCAGAAGTAGTGGACAAGGCATATGGCAGCAAGATGCTCTAAAACATCACAATTTGGTTCACTGGACAGGTCTGTCTTTGTGTCTTTTATGAATCTGGGATAGCTATCCCCTTATTCTTCCCATCATTCAGAAGATTCAACGCTGCCTTTTCATGTTCAACACTCCCATAGAAACACTTTTGTGTCTGGAGGAGTTTCAGATGTACATCTTTGAAATGTCTTCCAAAGATCAACATCATTATAGTATTAAGTTTATGATCTTATGGTTTTCTGTTTTCACCTTTCCCCACAATAAATTTCTCTCTGTATAATTTAAATGCAGGGCAGCAGCTCCTGTGGCATTGTAAAACAGTACTTTCTGATGGCATGTTCGTTCCTGTTGCTTAAGCATGCTCTCATACCAGCGAAGGTTCCTTTTTGCAATTTGTAATTATGTGCTGAAAATAAATGAAAATGTTATTTCACTCCCTTTATATATTTGAGTTGTATGCTACAGTAAGCTTTGAAGAAAACCCACAGGTTTGCAGTAACACTCATTCATGTCATCATGAAATAAACTTTTATATTCCCTGATAGGTACTTAGTTGTATGATTGGTACTCGTATGAGTACTTCTAGGGGTAATTATATAAACAATGAATATGAAGAATACTGCTGCTCTTGTCATTTCATCTGACTTTAAATTAGATGTTCTGCAGCTTTATAATGTGTTATTTCATGTCATTCAAGGCTCTGTTGTATGCTGAACAGCTACCTAAAGCCTTTGACCTTTATGCTTTTTTCTCAGTGTAGCATCTAGTTTTTGTTGTGAACATTCGAACTGAACTAAAGTAACATTTGTGTTCTGACTGAACGATACACTAACTTCTTTTCTTTTTTTTCCTTTTTAAGCTAAAAAAATCACATCAGAGCCTACAACTGTTAAGCTGATCACATCTCTGAAAACCGACAGTGTGAAATCATCATCTGCTCGAGTTACTCTTAAACCTCCTGTTTTTGAGACTCCGATTACTGAAGTGGCTGTCACCAAAACAGAGGTCCCTGCTTTGGAGGAAACAACCATAGAAACTGAAGAAGATAAAGAAATGACTACTGATGTGGCTGAGGAAAAAAGGGAAATGGAGGTGCTTATGGAGAACATTAAGTTAACCACCCTTCTACCTCAGACTGTCACAGATGGTGAAATAAGCACTTACGATACGCTGGGAAGGACTGAATACGATGTTTCACCTAGGTTAACAGAGAGCACATCTGCAGCATTGGAACTGGAGCACACTTACTCTGAAGCAGAGTTGCCCGAGGAACAAGGTAGGTCTGAAAGCATTGAGGACGCTTTCTTGACCTCTATAATTTTTCAGGATAGCACAGCTGTAGCTAAGAGTTCCACTGGTTTGTGGGAAGATACTGAAACAGGAGATACACAAAAACATGATGCTGATAATCAGACTGAACAAATAGAAGTGGGTCCTGTGATGGCAGCTACAGATAGCTTGTTACCAACTTCCTGGAGAGAGTTTCCCAGGACAGGGACTTCAGTTTCACTAACAAAAGAGTATCTTGGTGCCCACTCAACAAAAGAACCCACAAAAAAGTCAATGGAGGCAAAATCTGACAAGAAACTTACAACTGTTGTAATCCCTAAAGCTTTGTTAACTGATCAGTATGATCTTACTACAGAGGGGGAGGGCACAGAGAGCATGTACACCATTATGCCTGATAGAGTTTCTGGCATGGCTACTGGTAGCACCCCAGAATCAGATGTGCCTGCTGCATCAGAGACACTCGTAGATGAGCATGCAGTAACCACTGGACAGTTTTCTACAGCAGATAAGTCAACTCCATATGTTAAATTTAGTTCTGTGATGGTGTTTGATAATGAGGCATCAGCTCAAGGAATCAGAGAGGACCTGAGAGATGTGCAGCCTACCGTGTCATCTGGAATACCTGTATCCTTTTCTGTATCGACTGTTAATCAAACAGGATCTGAGGCCATCACTCTCTCAGGAAGTACTGTTTCCCTCCAAAACTTTGGAGAAGGCACCACATCCGCTATCCACTCATCTCAGCAAACAGAAGAATCAGCCATTTTAGAGGAGCAGGAGAAAACAAAGGAGCCAGAAACAAGAACAATGGATATTAAGATCTCTCATGCCACAACTGTCATTCCTACTTGTGTTACAGCAGAATCTGAGGGTTGCTCTGCAAGTGAGAAGTTCACACAGACTCCTCTGGCTTCTGGCATGTCGCTGCCAACAGATGAAGGTCAGGGGTATATGACAGAAGAGTCATCTCGTACTGAGGGAGTACATGAGTTAGATACAGAAGATGGTATCTCTGGAATGGAGCCTACATCTCCAGGGCAAATTACAGAATATACAAAGCATCCAGAAGCTCTGATTTCAGCAGTTACAGATGAAACTGAGACAAGCATGAAGCCAGTGGAAATGAAAAGTGATGAGGGAGCTGTATCAGCTGATTTTAATGAGAGTAAAGATACTACAGGTGTCTCCCACCCAGGCAGCTCTTTGGATCTGGAAATGACCACAGTATCCAAAATATCAGTGGATGAAAGTAGTGCAACAATAAAGTCTTTTAGCTCCTCAAGTGTTACTATTATGCCCACAATCATGGAGGTAACAGAACACGAAGGAGATGAAACATCAGGGTATGTTTTGCAAGTGTCCATTCCAACCCCAGAGGCCGAACACAGAGAGGCTGCTGAGACATCGGTAACAACGCCTGCTGAAAAAGTGTCTGCTGAAATGGAGGTCTCAAAATACACAGTGGCAGAGGAAGGCCAGACACGCACTGCGACATCAGCTGAGGATCAGTCAGTGGCAACACTTCAAGACAGAAAAGGAACACCATCAGCTAGCTTTGGAGGGACAAAGGAATCTATTGTATTTACAGATGTAACAGAGGTAGATACTTCAGTTCCACAGAAAAAACATGATGCTTCTCTAGTTCCAGTTACTGTAGAGAGTGAGGTCACTAGAGATATGCCAGTTACTGATCAGACTGATTTTGATGGTATCTTTCATACGGAAGCAACAGAAACAACTGGGAAAGATAGTAAGGTCTTCCCAGAGGAACTCTCCACAAAAGAGCAAGATAAGGAACCAGGTACTGCCACAGACTCTACCTTACCTGTGACATCTGTCCAAACAGATGAACAAAAGACAGCACCAGGATCTGAAGCATCTCAGACAGCTGTTCAAGAAAAACAGGATGAGACAGGTTCAGCTTATGATGAGACATATCCAGCAACAGAAGTATCAGTGCCTGCAGTGAAGTTCACAGATTATGGAAGAGTTCTGGAACCTGATGAAACTAGCACCAGGACCTTGCACCTCACAGTGACTCCGAAAGCCAAAACTGCTACTGATCAAGAAAAGGTCACTGAAGGGATGCCTGTCACAGTGGGTACCCAAGCAAAAGCACACGAAAGCAGAGGAATGCCCTCCAGGGAAGAAGACAGTGATGTCGGGAGCTGGGAATCTGTGTTGCCTCCCCATATGAAGCCAACAGGTCGTTCTACTGTGGAAAGCATTACTCATCTGACTTTGGGAGCTTCTCCAAGCCAAACTCTGGAAGGTTCAGGAATATCAGAAGAACCTGAAGAAATAAAACCAGCTACATTTTTAGCTAATACAACAGATAAGGCAATAATTCTCAGCGATGTAACTACACCTTCCATTAGTGCTATAGACAAAATTCAGCCTACATCAGCATCCAAACCTTTTGTTGCTCAAAAGTCACCGCGTATCATTCCTGAGGAAGAAGAGGAGGTAACAAGCAATGACATCATCATAATTGATGAATCTATTTCTCCCAGTAAAGCCACTACTGATGATGATCTGACAGGAAAGATGTTAGAACCAGAAATCGATAAGGAATATTTCACAGCATCCACTGCTACTGCAGTTGCACGACCTACTGCACCACCGAAAGTGAAGGAGGCCACAGAGGCTTTGCAACCTCAAGAGGTGTCTCCTTCTACTTCACACCCTGATAGTGGAAATGACATAAGATTATATGTTATTCAAATCACAGGCAATGATACAGGTAAGATTTTGCCTTTTAGACATGCAGTCCATCAGAATGGACAATTTATCATAACAAACAGGTGTACTTTAGCATATACTGGAGATGTTTCTCGGATCACTGAAGAATGCAAAACACAAGTTTTATCTAGACAGCAACTTACTAAATATTGGTAGGTCTGTTTTTCTATCCATTTAAAAAACTCCGAGATGTGTTATATATACGGTTTGGGGTGAGATTAATTTCTATGTAAGAATGAATATGAAACTGTTATATTTCCTCTTAAAAGTCATGATGGCTATAGTACAGTTTTCTTATTTAACGTTGTCAAGTCACTGATTTAACTTCAGCTATCTGTGAAACAAGCGTTTTAATTTCACAGCTTCCATTCCATGCATTACTAGTCCTAAATGAAGCACTAGGTTATTTTAACATTCCATTAGTCTGTAGCAATTAACAATGCCATGTACAGTGTAGCCAGCTAAAAAAGGTTAAGGCACTCTACTGCGTCCACAATTGGATGTCCTGTGATTTGGGGGAAGGGTTTTTGCACATTTTTGTAGCATATCATAACACTTTCAAAAATTTGTTTCACAGAATCTGTGATGCAAATTGACATAATTTTTAGTTTCATTACTTTTTTTAGCTGATGGCCCTGTACATGTGTATGTAGCTTCAGTTCCATGGGTATCCAGAACACAAATTCCTAAAGTAGCAATGTACTCTTGAGTTTTATAACAAATGTGTCTCCATAATGCAATAGCTGAAGCCTATGCAATTTTGCATTAAAGAAGCCTGTGAACCAACTATTATTTACAATGTTTTGGTAAAACCTTATTTTTTAAAATGGAATGTAGAACTGACAATAAGGATAAAGCTCAAAACATCTATTAGGTTAAATGTTGCATTCTGTTTAGTTATTTTATAGGGGTTTGGTTTTTGTTTTTGAGAGAACATAGTAAAAATTCATTTTATGACTTATACACTTTAACTATATGTAATGCTTTTGAATGTTTATATAAGAAACTGTTTTCTCATTGGTTCTTTTCCATAACATCCATGTCTTTAAAGAACTCATCCAACAGAACGCATAATTTCTGGAAGTCTTTTTGTTGGTTTCATCAAGTAGGTGATTGATAGAATTTCATTCAAAAATCAAAAGGCAGAAGTAGTTTCCTTGAGACATGCCATGCCATTATTAGACTTTTCATACAGTGTATTTTGTATATTTATTCACTTCATGCTTATTATTCTACTTCATATATACAGGACAAGTCATATCAGTGGTAGCTTAACCTTCTATTTCAGAAAATAATAGTTCTGCTATTTTAACAGTTAAACACTACTTTTGTTTCTGTGGTATATTATCATTGTTTTGTATGAAGCTTTAGATGTTGCCAGTGTCTTGGAAGTCTCAATTAAATGAGACGAGTCCGGTAAGTCCCAACAGAAAGGTAATTTCTGAAGACTAAAGTTAAGCCACATATTAAATAGTTTTGTACCTGTGGAAATTCAGTTACTTTGGCTTAATGATTAATAGTTGGACTGTGTAGTAGTGAACTCATTTTCCCTGTTACTTTGCTGAGTTATACTACAGTTTATTATATATGACAGAGGGGATTGTATTGGGCAGCTGTACATTCCAGGTGGATGGAAAGAAGTAGGATGGTCTGGAAGGATGTGGAAACTTGGTGGTTTTTCAGATAGTGCACAGGATATACAATGCAGGATTTATCTGCATATACATCAAGGAGAGCCTTATTTTATAGTTTTTCGAATGGTGTGGGTATGTGATGCATTAAATTAGGAATTAGTTCAAAATGTGTTATCTAAAGGACAGTGGATAAATGCATAACTGCTCCTCATAGCTACTCGTGCTTTCACTTGGGTGATCAGGTCCTCAGGACAGACTTTCTTCAGTATTTTCCTTATGTACCTTCACAGGCTTTCTAAAGCTATGCATGCATTTTCTAGGTATGTATGTGCATATGTGTGTGGGTGTTTATAAGCAGAGTTAAAGCTATACATCCATAAAATTGCCTTTAGGAATGATTTAGTCTGTCAGCATGGAAAAAAAAGATCTTTTTCTTGAAATATTATGACATTTTCTATATGGCAGCATCTGTATCCTCTTTAAACATAAAGGGATTTATCATTTATCTGGTGCAAGGTCAAAAAGGAGTTTATTTTTCTGTTTTCAGTGTATGGCAGTGGAAATTCTTCCATTTAGCTATCCACAAAGAAAAGGCACCCTATACCTACTTACCACAAATTAAGTCAGAGCTGCCAAAGATTTATTCTGTCTGAGGATTTGAATTAGTGTTTCCTCTCCTTTCTCCAGAAATGAAAGACTGCATCTGAAAAATCCTGTCAAGCCCAAGTTTCACTCCATTGTTCCTCAATCCATAAACTTTTCTTTGTACTGAAGAAAATGTACATAGGAGGTGCTGAAGAGGAATGAATTTGTCAAATTTTAGTAACATAAGCCTTTCACTAGGACATTGTTCAACTTCTTATTCTATCACTCTTTGAAAACTGATCCACAGTCATAATGATCCACTACATAAACTGTACCTTTCACTTCTTGCTCTCAGCTAAATGGGAAAAAGAAAGACAGTTGTCATCACTACATCTCTCTGATAAAATAAAGGTTTTTCTTCTTTACTTTAACTTGTTTTCAAGATAATATAGCTTAACACTCTTAAATAAAATAATCAGGGAGAGTTACAAGCAAAGGCCAGTGTGATTTTCAAGTCAAGCCTCCAAAAGAGCCTTCTAAGAAATGACAACTTGCTTACCAAAGCCCTTCAAATACTAGCTGTTTCAAATGGGAATAATACTGAGAGATTGGCTGTGCAAGCGGTATTGTGTATAAATGAATATAATATTTTCCTTCTTGTGTATACACAAGTGTTGGAAATATTGATGATATTAATTTTTTCCATCTTTCTTCACCTCTTTGTTATTCAGCTTTTGCCAGAAGCAACAGTTTAATAGTCAAGCAGGCCTCAGCAGAAATATGGTACCATGTTTTGTTTCCTATCAGCCGTATCACTTAATTACAGTAAAAACTTGCTATTATACTAACACGCTGAATATTACTCTCTGCAGCTCCATCTGTAGTGTAGGCATAATAATATTTAAGTGCTCCATGGAGGTGCTATTAGGCTTTGTTGTTGTGAGCAATACCTTATGCTCCATGTTGAAGGGAAGGGTCATGCCAAGTGAATGGAGTTTTGAGAGACGGAGACATTTTTAGCAGTTCCCAGCAAGGAGGAGAGAGCATATCCCTTGCGGCGCAGGCGTCCCTTTGTGATCGGTGGGTGTCCTGCCTCCCGGTGAAGTGTGGCAAGGGCAGCCTGTTGCTGCTCTATCTCTGGTGAGTTCACCTGTGGCCATGCACTGGTAGAGGGAGAAGCAGGAAGGGTTTCTCGCGCTTTTCTTCTCAGTCTCAAACCCTTGCTAAACAGGCACCAACTTTGCTGAAGTGCTTTGAAGCCTGTGACTGGAATGTGCTGTCGATGTATGGAATGTGTTATGGATACATAGAATGTGGAAGATATTATTCTTCATTATTGTTGTAGACTCAAGCTGCACTTGAAAGATGTTGAATGTTCACTGGTTTAAATTCAATTAAATATAGTGGCAAGGGTCTTAGGCTGTCTTAGACACCACCCCCACAACCCACCCCTTAACATTAAGTAGTACAATACATAACTGAAACTTGATATTAAATATTTTTATTCTTCTAAACACAATAAAACCTTATATTTATTAGACCAGAAAGAGATTGTCCTAGAGGACTTCTTTCCATGTGCCATTCAAGAGGTAAATAGTTATACTCTTAGTTTTTAAAATGCATGCTTGCGATCGATTAAAACTTTCATAAAGAAAGTTTCGGTTACTTTTAGATAAAAAAAATTACCCATGGAAACAAGTAATTTGGGGGCCTGGTGGAAGGTCAAACGCATTAGCTTAAATTCTGGAAAATGCACTCTAATGCTGGCAAGAAAGAACATACCACTGAATGGATTAAGCTGCTTATTTGTATAAGAATACAGCAGTTTTCATTGAGAAAATGTATTGTACAAACAATCCATATACTTTTCCTGTGAGCAAGTGTGAGGCAGGTGCACAACTTAATGAGGGATGTAAGAAACGGTTTTTCTGACAGCCTATGGCACATGGGCAGATCTAGAGCAGGTGTCCCAGTTAATAAGGAAAATATATTTGTGCATGGGGAAACGTCCCTTTTTATGCTACAAAAAGGACCAGGCACACGTATCACAATGGAAGGAGCCTGGAACTTCATTCACTTGAGTGGAACAACAGGCTGTTCCTTTGGGCTAGTGACTGTGTTGTGGAAGTGAGAAAGCAAAATAGCCCTGCACTGTGATGTGTTACCACATTAGCAGCTTTCCGCTGCATCAGATAGGACAGAGTAGTTTGTCTTTCACTGCAGAGATGCAAAACGTAACACCTCGTGCCCTTTTGTGTTCTCATAGCTCCTATGTGTTGTAGCGTGAGGGGTGATGCTGTTGCTGGAAGGTAATGGATTAGCAGCTGAAAAAAAACCCCAAACCTGAAGGAGCTTTCAGCTCATAAAGCTTTCATGAGCTGAAAAATGCTTGTGGGGGTGTTGTTTAACAGTGGTTGAGGGGATGCTGGAAACATAACTCTTGTCTGTATCAGGAGTAATTTGCACACCTGCATTTTTTGGAGACATTTGAAAGTCTTTACTTAGTGAATATGTTTCAAAGTGCTTATTGGACCCTGGGACTCACACCAGCTCTGTCTGGTTGCTTGTCCCCTCCAGCTTTGAACAGACCAAAACTGTAGGAACTTGCGCTTTGTAGATGTGGAATTTTATGGAAAGAGGTTACAAACCTTTGTGTTCCAACATGTAATTCTCTGACATGCATATTTCTGTCTTAGCAGTGTAAGAGGGGATGTGAAATTTGAATGAAATGTAGAATGGTAATGAGTCATAGTCATAAACCTTAACAAAGAAGGCAGAATAGAGTCTTTTCAGGTCTGTCTTAGGCTTTGTCTTAAAATTCATTTAATCCTGTTGTTTTCTCAGCTCCTTCTTGGAGGGCTGTCCCAGATCGTCATGGCTCTCTTTAAGTCTGATTCTAATATCTAGCTGGAATTGCTTCTTGGCCAGTTTATACCCATGTTTATTCTTGCCAGCATTGTCTTTAGCTTGAATAGGTCTTTTTTCTTTCTGACACTTATCCCTTGATACTTTTATTTCTCTGTTCAGTTATAGAGAATAACCATGTCCCTTTTCAGCCTTCATTTTTCTAGCTTCTGAGGGGAATGTGTGTGGGGGAGAGTGGAAATGCTCTGGGAGCATGCTGGGAGGAAAGATGCTGGCTCCGGAGTCTGTGGGTGTCAGGATGGTGCTATGACCAGACCAGATGATGGTGTGGAGGGACAGGAGCTGCATGCCTCACAACACCATTTCCAGGCAGCACCTCAATTGCAACAGAACCAGCTTAAAAGCATGTAGCATGTAGGCTTCTATTTGCCTGCACCTGTACCCACATTGTTCTCTTTTAAGTTATTTCATTTATGCCTACTGGCAAATATGTGTCTGGACACTGCTCTTTGTAGTATACACACATATGCTACGTGCAATTTTTGGTGTACCTTTCAAAAATTACCTGTATTAATAATTGTTTAGAGAGACTTCTGCTGAAGGTGTGGAGACTTTCTTTTTTATGTGAGAAAATCACCATTTGTTTTTCCTTAAATTAGAAGTACATGCTACTGAAACCTACTGTTTATTCATAGGACCTATTTCAAATCAAAGTTTAGTGTAAAGGAAAGATGCTGTCTTGCATTCACTGCATTCTGCTACGTTATGCAGTGACTGATAACACCCAAGTGATGTGCAAGAATAGGACTTCCCTGCCTGTGCAACCTGTTCAGCTTTCTTAACAAATGCTTAATCCTTGATTGCATACATTCAAGAGAAGAGTTCCCAATTTACCTAAACATTGTGGTAAGCAAAGTACCTTTTAATTTGCAAGTACATTTCAACCTGTATGCATTTGGACACGGTATTCTGTGGCCACGGTTTATTTGTATTTTGCAGCTACACTGACCTGAATTCATTTCTGTTGGGACGTTGAAGCAATAGTAAAAGTGGCCTCATGTGGGCTGAACCAACTTCCTATCTTATTAAATGAAAAATCTCCTATTTATTTAAAGGAGGGCAGGCTTGTCTCCTTATTAGCTGTAATGTTCCAGCTGACATGAGGACTACGGCAGCTGCTGCTCCTCATCAACCCTGGAGAAAGATCACATTCCCTGCTGCCTGAATGCGCTGCAGTCAATGAACGTGGTCTTATTTCAGTGTTTGAATTAGTAATACAGTCCTTCCTGGTAGTGTTTTGTTTTGAGCCCTGGGCTTGTGTGTTCAGCTAGAAAAGAAAACCACCTAGTGGTTTTGAAACACATTTCCAAATGAAACAGGTTTGTCAATGTTCAATAGCTACCGAAGTAATTTTCATGCCCTGAATGACCAAATTCTCTGTGTTATTTGTAAAACCTGGCATAGAGACAGCCAAGTTCGTGTTTTGTCTAGAGTAACTGAAGTGTTAAATGCTAAGTAACATGGCCAGATTCTGATATCATCTTCCCCAGTGTAATTACACCATAGTAATTCCAATGAGGTGATTGAGAGCAGAATTATTATGGGGATGTGGAGATGGTAGATATCAGAGTGTCTTCATAACATTTACAGCTTCTGGTTCACTCAATAATTAGGTGATTTTTTCTTCAGAATGAGTCTGTGTCACATATTTAACCCAAACTGGTAGCCTTGCTGTTTAATTAAACCAGTTGGAATTTTTCTGTATTAGAATACTCATGTTGTTACTGGTGCTGTGGAGGGCTTTTCAAAATAGGTTGGACATCATCAAATGTAAATCATATTTAAAATGCAAGAGCAATGATGCCCTGTATGAAAACAAGCCCTAATAAACAAGTAATTGTAGCAAATTCAAACTTTTTGTAGGCTGCTCCTTCCTCCAAACAAAGGAAAAGAATAAACTAACCTCATATCCAACAGAGCTGAAACTTGATACTCAGAAAGTTTCACAAGAAGCTAAGACTGTGAATTAATAAGTAGTTTTTAGGCCACTATTGCTGGCTCTTCCTGAAGACTTATTATAGAACAATAATTTCTTTTTTCACATTCCTTTACAGACTTCCATAGATACAAGGAACAGTGCCCTCACATTAAATACTGTTCAGAGGATGCCTACACATTCCCTGCTGTTTTTGCATTGTTTCCAAGGAAACGTCTCAGATCTAGACATAGGGATTACACACTTCTAGCTTTCATATAGCTCTTTGTTTATTCATCAGAGAAATGAAGGAATTTTATTCATAGGTACAAAGTAGTTTTTCATACTTATGTTCTGAAGGAGATCAATCCTTTTAGAAGTCTTAAGTCTTATTGCAGAAAAGATGGGCTGTCTTTTACATACAAACACAGTATGAATTAATTTTTTTGGAGGAAAGTGTTTTCCTGTACCAGAGTTTTCTGAATGTATCCAGATTGTAACAAATGTTAGTACTTATAATGAGGATATAATCTTTTTTGCCTCTTTCAGAGAATATTATCTAAACCATTTTACTTTACATGAAATAATTCATTGGATACAGCGAAACTCTGAGTGAATGCAGGATGTGATCCTGGAAATTTAAATAGAGGTATTTCTGTAAGTGGCTTAAAGGCTAAAGGTCTTAATAGAAAGACATTATGAAGATACTGTAGTAACTTGAGTTACTACTCCTGCTGCTGTAGTAACTCAAGTTATTTTGCACAAGCAGCCAGGTGTAGGGCAAGCATGATTTGCCCTGCAATGGGCTATTCCAGCAAAGCTT